>NC_092827.1:98344264-98626764 GCF_039878825.1 Excalfactoria chinensis
TAATGATTTAAATCCCATAGGTTCTTGTGTGTGCAGTGAGCACTGGGGGTTCTCTTTTTGGGAATCGTTTCCACGGGCAATCTCTCTCCATAGTGAGGAAGCAGCCATTCAGTCGCGCACAGAGGGCCGTGCAGGATGACCAGCGAGTCTCTGTGATGTTTGTAAAAGCTAGTCCTAAAAGCTAATTAAAATCTTTTCTGGTGATAAAGGGAGACTTGGGAGGAGCGTTGCCACAATTGTTTTCCCCAAGAATTTAATTTACAGCCAGTTTTTCCTATCTGAATGTTACTTTCAAATGCACCCGGTGATAAGAAGCAACATCTGTTTTCTGTTCAATAGTACAAGGAGGCTCTGCATGGGGTTGAGGGTGCACAGCCTATGTGAAGCCATTGTTATTCCCAACTCTTTTTGTCCCCATGCCTGGTCCATTTGCCATATCCCATCCAGCAAACAGCTGACGCGCACCCGCTATTATGGACTCGGGCCTAATTGTGAGCAAGGTCCTTAAGGCCTTCCATGTTCTGCTTGCCCAGGAGCTCACGGCTGATAGAAGCTGCTGTGTGCTGCTCCCATTGAGCACAAGAGCTGTGGTCCTAGGGGGGTTTGCTAGGGCTAAAAGTACAGCTGGAGCTGCTTGCCGGCATCCTCTCGCCAGTCTCTCTCCACAGCTCTCCTCACTGAGGATGTTTCTGTTTTCTGTGGTAATAATGCACAGGGTTATTTAGATGGTGAATGTATTCCAGAGGGTGTTATTGGAGCTGAGGAACAGCAGTTCTGTGCCTCACAAGGAGAACTGCTGGGGGTGCGTGCATGGGTTGGGCTCAACCCATGCATGGTTCTGCGGTACTGGCAGGGCTGGGTGCCGCATCCTAATCTCTCTCTCATCCCCTTTTCTCTCACCCACAGCCCTCCTGGAACAGAGATCACGATGACACGGCATCGACGCGTTCTGGGGGAACCCCTGGGCCCTCCAGTGGGGGACACACATCGCACAGTGGGGACAACAGCAGTGAGCAAGGTAGGGAAGGAGCCCTGGTGCTTGCTTTGCGGAGAGAGGCCGCCAGCGCGCTTGGCCGCGGGGACCGGTCCCTCTGTTTCTGAAAGTTTGAGATGTGCTCAGGTACTAGGAGGCTCGTGCTGGGAAAGGGCTGGCTTCCTTTTTTGTCACTTTTTTTTTCCCATCTTCTCCTGATAAAATCATTGGCATCTTCAGTTCTTTTACCCTGCCAGGAGGCACATGGTAGAAAAACATATGTACCAAATTTGCAGGACACTTCATAAAAATAAGCAACAAGAAAGGTTGCTTTATGTTCTGTTTTTATTTGTTGGTTTTTGTTTTTTGTCTGTTTGCTTTTTTTTTCCATTCAAATGGATTAAAAGATGAAATTTTCAAAAGCAAATGTAATTAACATTGTAGAAACGCTTGCTAATATTTGAAGATGCCACCAAAACTTTTCTGTGTGTAAAAAAGAGATGTTAGCTGGCCCATTTTTCAAAATCCCAACCAGCACTTTTATTTTTCACTCAATTCCAATTGATGTGAATGCAAAAATGTTTTGTTTGAGTGCCAAGCCAAGCAGAGTATTAATGCAGCAGGATAGAAGCAGCTCAGTGCCATACAAGTGGGGCATGCTGTGAGTTCTTAGTGCTGTCTTGGAGGGTCCAGAGCTTAAAAAGCTGAAGTTCTGGTTTTGTTTTGTTTTGCTTTTTTTTTCTGCTTAAATGCTTCGTACTTTTCCTGAAGAGACCAACTGCAGTGGATTTAGTGCTAATTTAATGCAATTAAAATTTAAAAAGGATCCTTAATCTGAATATAAAAGGGAGCACTTTATTGGAGCTGGCTCTGAGCTCGGAATAGGTATATACTTTTAAATCTGGTTTATGATCATGTTTCATTCAAGTGCTGTTAGACAACAAAGGAATTGTGTTTCCACACACACAAAAAAAAGGGTTGAACAGTACTGATTAGCATGGCAAAGTCTGAGTTTAACAAGATTAGTTTTTAAACTAAACCAGTATATTCTAATTCCTTATACACGCGGACGTAACTTATGCTGCGAATAGCATCTCTTTATAGAATCTTAAGTATTTGAGACACTTTATTGTTTAAAGAAAAGTTGCTGACTTCATCGCAAGCATAGCCTAGTAAAAATGGGGCCTGGAATAGTAAACTGCTGCAGAGCTGAGGCAGAAACTGGTAACCTTCTGACCTCTGACTTTTACTGGAAAATGATATGCAACATAAATCCAAGGGGCCTTTTTTCTTTCAAGTACACGCATGTATATATCCTGGTGGTGCTGTGCACAATGCCATGGCTGAAGCGGTGTCAACGTGTTCATTAGAGCGTCTTACTTTTGGAACGGGCTTTAAATCCCTGTGTTTTTTTTAAGGGGGAAAGGTTGCTGCAATAGCAAGTGTGGTGGTTGTTCAGAGGGAGTTCTGTGCTTGGATAGGGCTGCTCTTTTGTTGGCCGGGTGTGCGCGTGTTCATGCGTGTACCAAACGTTGGCGTGTTCCTGAGCCATTGCGGCACTTGGGAAATGGAGCTCCTCGGTTCCTTGTGTACTTTTAAAAGCTTTCAGGCTTTGTCTTCACCTAAATGTGGCATTTAATTAATCTCCTGTGCAGCCCTAGCTGGTGCATTGTTGCCGTCATCACCGCCTGCTCCCAGCAAGTTGTGTGCTGTGGTCTTGGGCAGAAGTGCTTTTTGGGTAGGATGTCAGTGTGTGTTAGCCATCGTGGAAACTGGTACCCAAATTGTGCAGTAAGTTGTGCTGAGGCTGGGTTTGCTGCCAGCTCCTGATAAGAGGAATTTGGTGAGGAAGCCTTGTGTTGAAACTTTAGGAAATGGTGAACAAGGGGGAGCTGTCCAGTGGGCACTTGGTCCCAGGCCTGCCTTATGGCCGCTTCCTCCCTTGGGTAAGGTCCTCTGTCTTTTTTTGAGGCACAGGGATGTGGGAAGGGTAGCAGTGTTCTTCCCGAGCCTGACTTTGCTCTTGGTTTGCTCTCAGCACTCTGGAGCTGAGATTCGGGGGGAATTTGTTCTCGTTTGCTGAGGCGCATCCCTATGCCCATACTTTCACCTTGCATAAGACAAGCATAAGATTGAGCCATAGAGTGCTGCCCAGTGTGTGAGTTGGGCTCCAGGTGTCCCAAGGACATGGGGCACATGGACAACAAAGGTCAGGGTCCTCAGTGAAGACTTTCTCCCTTGATCCTTAATCCAGACTATATGAAAATCTATTTTGGGGCTTTCTCGAAGGTTTTCTTCTCAGCTTGATGTATCACTGCTTTAAATCCCTACTGAGTGTGTTTTTATGTCCATGTACAAAGTACATGGAACAAAACCTTTGCAAACAGGAGAGGCTCCCTTTCCTGTAAACACTTTAAAGTCCTTTTTAATGCATAAATTTATTTACTTAGTGGTAGCAATGACTCCCAGCTGCTCCAAGCTGTTGTGTAAGTCCCTACTTAGCTGCAGAGGAGATGCTTGGTGGTCTCGTGCCATTGAGCAGTGGGCTGTACTATTGCATGGCACAGTGACACTGTCTCATATGAAAGGCTGGCGTGGTGTCGTTGCAGTGGACAGGTATAGCACAGGAAAGCAGAATAATACTGTAGAAGAGTTTTGAGGGCTGCTTTCCTATTCCTTTGAGCATGTTGGGAAGAGGCTCTTCTGGTTGTTTTTTTTTTTTGTTCCAGCCTCAGCCTCGGTGCAGAACATTTTGTAACCTCCCGTAATCGTTGCTCTTTCAAGTGTGAGCAGCAATATTTCTTTATCAAAACCTGTCAGCGGCTACAATGTTTTGGGGCCTCTTGCAAGAGTTGGGGCAACCTATGGACAGAAGGCAATCCCATTTTTATTTGGGTGCTCTCCGGGCCGCAGGGTGAGAAGGGCAGTGTTGCGCTCCAGGGGCGATTTGTGCACCTCTCGCCTTTGCGAGTAAGGGAAAGTAATCAGAGCGCCAGGACAGGCCCTGGGAGCAGTCAGATGGCCGGTGACTAATGGGGTAGGTGGGCAGCAGCTCTCGGATTGGGTGCCTTAATGAGCACATTTCGCTCTGCGCTTGGGCTGCAGTTCCCCTTCACCTTTGCCCTTTATTGACCGAACCGACACTTCATTTTTCACATACTTCCAATTATGGCTGAGCTTAAGTGTCGTCCTGCCTCCTTTATTTCTTGCCCATGGACGGCTCAAGAAGGGGCCGAGGCCATGCAAGATATTTTAATTTGAAAAACTACCGTGGCAATTTGGGCTTAGGGTGTAACCTAAAACTGCTGCCACTTTGCAGTTTCACCGACGAAAACCAAAGTCTTAATACCTCCATAGCGAGGTGGGGATTGTAGTTAGGACGTGTGGTTGGGTGAGGTGGGTCAGTTTGGGGTTGGTTATCTGGGGCTGTGCAGGTGCTGGTGGTAGGAATCTGCATGGGGAGGGATGGAGAGGGGTGGAGGGGGCTGTGCTCTGTTGTTCTGGGTGACTCAAATGATTTGTGTGCGTGCACGTGGCTTTTTCTCAAGAGACGTCATATAGCATGATGCCTGGAGATGTGCTTCGGCTGGATGCTCTCTGTACAGGCTGGAGGAAAGCAAAGCAGAGCTGTATCTGCACTTCTCAAACCTGAGACATCGTGCAGCAGCATTTGTTGTTTCAGGGCTGTTTATGAGTTTGCTTTCGTGGTGCTTTGCAGGTTCCTGAGCATGAGTTTCCAACCAAACACAAGTTCTCCTGAAAGCAGCCCAGGTGAAGTTGTGGTCCCATCAGGTGTGGGCTTTGGGGACCTACCAGCTGCTGCTGGCCCTAACATCCTGTGGTGGTGCCGCTGGGTTTGCAGCACGCCGTTTGCTACCAGCTTTGTCACATGGAGTCTGTGTGAATAATAAGTGAGCACGTCACCTGTGCTGTGTGTCAGCAGTGATTGCTTTGCATTTAGATACAGGGGCAGCATGTGGATAGTTATTTACATCCAAACAGAGGTCCCTAAAACGCAGAAGTATTTATCTCAAAAAATGTATGAAGGATTACCTTCTTTATTATGTAGCCCTCTGGCACAGTAATGGCATGGCATATTTTTACTATAATATGGTAATAAAAGAATATGTAAAAGGCAGACAAAGGTTCTGTCTTTTCACTAAGGTGACCCCTGTTACCAAGTAACTGCTTTACTTATGAGCTTATTAAAAACTCAAAAAATGAGCTTTTCATACTTCACAGGCATTGATGTGAAAATGAGCTGTCCTGTGAGTAGTTTTCTTGATCATTTTTAGAACAATTGATTAGCCAAAGAGCCGCCGTCATTAGTTGACATTGACTGATAGCAATTTGTCACAAGCTCCGAAGGTCAGCCCGGCAGTGGGAGCTCCGGCTTGTCTTTGATTGACCTTTTCTGCTGCCATTATCATGCGATCGGTTGGGCTGGATGTGACCCTCGATTGGTAAAGACAGAGCATTAGTCAGCAGGGGCTGCTCCCTGCGCTTTTTCTGGGGGTTCAGATATTGTGAAGCCCAAATTAAGCGTAATAGGCTTGTTTGAAAGGAGTGGTGTCTGTGTGGGTGTTCTCTCGGAGGCTCCGCAGTCCCATTTGCCATTCCTGCTTCTCCATCAAGTGGCCAGTGCTTGGTTTTCTTTAGACCAGCACATGCACCTGTGCCTCTTTACTTGGCGTGAGATGTGAGATGGAAGAGAAAGAAGAAAGAATCCGCAAACACAGGTTTTGTAATTGCAAGCAGGAAACCTGAACCGTGTCTCTGGGTTGGAGGCTCTTCGTGTAGGTGCACATCCTTCAGCAGCACCGGCATTAATTATTTTTATCTCCTCGGAATCGTGTTTTATTTTTTAACAGTGATTGAGTGGCTGAGGATTATGCTCATAACAACACCATGTCAATTTATCATTCTGCTCTAAAGCCGGAGGGCGTGAAACTGTTTTTTCCTTCCTTCTGTGTGTTTCTCTGGTCTCGTCAGCCCGACTCAGCTGTTGGCTGCGTTTTGGCGGTGCTGAGCTCCGTGCTGTGGCCAGGCAGAGCTCCGCTTCCACGCAGGCCTGTGAGAGAGCCCTTGCCTTGACGTGCTGTGTGCCATGCATGGTCTGAGCATCCATTGCTGCTGCCAGGGTGTATTTCACCATTCACACTTATTCCCGATGTCTGTTAGTAGCTGGCATTTCTCTTTCTGATTTGGCAAAACTAATTGGAGTACTCATTGACGCTGTTTGTTTTGCCTAAATTGTGGATAGCAGAATCACAAACCAGTTCTTTTCCTTGTAAAAACCTCCCTCCCTCCCATTTGCCTTTTAGGGGAAACTTGAATATCTCTGCGTAAGCACTGACTTGTTTTTCAGGTCAGCCCCCAGAGATAATAAGCAGCTCACAATCAGGGCAAACGTCTCACTGTGATTTTGAGTCTTTGTTTGGGAAAGCTTCAGCCAGGCAGGGAACAAAGCTGGGCGCAGGAGGCTGAAGCCATCCTCAGCAGAGAGGATGGCTTTGGGAACTGCTTACTTTACTCTTCCAAGTGGATGTGGAAATACAAGCATTCCTGACTTCTCAGCCCACCTGTAATCGAGCAGAAAAAAAATCATGTGCTGGAGTCTTTCTTCTTTTTTATTTTTCTGAGGCCAAGCAGCATACAATTAGAAATGCCTACTCCATTGGATGTCTGCGTGGCCATGCACAAGTCTTTGCATACCTAGATGTTCATAAGAATATGATCCTGACCCTCAGCTGAACATGCCATTGGCTTGTGCAGGCCCCAGAAGTGTTACTGCATGGTGCAAGTGTGTTCCTGAGTGTGAGACCTTGAATATTGAACCTCTGGTGAGATAGCAGGGAAAAGACATGTTGCCAAATCTCTTCCTGAGCTACTTCCTATCATCTTGTTTTCCTTCTTGGGTGGGACAGACGAGGGGATTTTGGCTTCAGAGATAGGTTTTAGGTTCCCAAGATACCCTTTTCTTAGCAGTGCTCGAGTTTGAAGGTTGCTTGGATAGGATCTTTCTTTTTTTTCCCCTATGCATCCTGGGTTCACTCCTGTTGGTTGCAGTGTCTCATTGGAGCCAATAAGTTTCCCATTTAGACCATAGACTTTCCATATTTAGGGTGCTGCCCTGATCCCCCTTGGCCTCTCCAGGTCTTGCTGGCATCAGCAGAGTCTTTGGCCATCGGATGCAGGCAGAGAGCAACCTTCTGTTGTGCGTCATTGGCATCCTTACATCAGAGGTTAAAAAAGCCAAGTCATGTTCCTGAGATGGCCTCCGCTTTTGAGAAACAATTTATTGCAGTGACTCCAAACCTGTAAACAGGCATTGTTTCTGGATTAGTGATGCAACAGGGTGCGGCATTTGGCTGCTTGCTGTCAAACGTCTTCGTACCTTTCTTGTGAAGTGCTGTGAGAGGGGAAAAAAAAGATGACTAAGGTTGGAAGAGAAGCCCTTAAACTGATGAATCGTGGGTGAAACCAGAGCTTGTGCTGCAGTGCAATTGCTGCTGCAAGAGCCTGACACGAGATCCATCTGCTTGGAGCCACCAGCTCCGGAGTTTATGTGAGAATATATTTTATTAAAACATGTAATTCAGGAAATAAGATAAGCACTGGATTTTTTTTGTTTTTAACTGACTCATTTTTGGATGGGTCTCGCTAACGCTGGCGTGCCTCTGTCGGTAAGAACTAGAAAGTCGCTGCAGTTTGCGTTTCCTCGCCCTTCCTACCCTGGTGGTGGGAAAGCTTTGACAATATTCATTCACATTTGACAGGCGATTGCTTCTGTAAATGAATACACTCCAATCATAATTGTTGCAACAGGATTGTTTGATTACCTGGCAGTAGCCTCTTTCCCTGTGATAGCTTTTGGATCACCTGTTTGCTGAGAGCATTTGACAGTCCTCATGTTTATTACCCAATTGAATGTCAGTAGCAATTGCAGCTAAAGATAAACGAAAATGCAAGTACTTGTTGACCTTGACTTTTTTCCACAAGATATTGGACTTGATGGCTCTATTGCTGTTGAACTGATAAGAGTTATAAACAGTAGTTTAAGGAAAATGTTTTATTCCCAGAGGAAAATACCACACTGCTGTGGGAAATGGCATATGGCTCCGCGCTCTCTGCCAAATTTACTCGGTTCACCTTCGTTTAGGCTGTGGGAAAAAAAAATACAGTTCCCCCCTTTTACGACTTTAACATCTCAGTAAACACGAATTCCTGCGCTCTTCGTAAAGTTTTGTTGGCAGGCGGCTCCGACAACATCATGCAAGCGCGAGCCCTCTCTGTTTTACGATGTGCTATAAGGAGGATTCTCAATTCTTCCTCATTTTCGGGATGATTTGATAATTACGGGGAAGGAGCAGAGCGTTCTTCTTGCCTTCCGTGGGAAACTCGGTGTGTCCGTAGCTGGGAATGGTCCCATGCAGATTGCTGTCTGGATGTGGGCAGGAGGCGTTGAGCTCCAGCTGGTACAGTTGGGAGCAGCCCCAGCCCCACAGGTCTCAGCCTAACACCCTTCCGTGATGCTGTTTTTTGCTACTTCATTTCTAACCCAGCTCCAGTGTGGAGCCTGAAACGAAGCCTTCAGCAGCAGCAGGCGATGGGCCCTGAGCTCTTTGGGGATGAAAGTCGTTGGATAAACATATCGCAGAGAGAGCACAAAAGCCCGTGGAATTATGTCGTTTAAAACATAAGTCCTTTTGTATCAGAAACTGCTTTGATAAACTCCATACAGTGTCGCAGGAGCTTGTTAGAGTGCAGAAACACAGGATTAAGCAGGGCTGTAACAGTTAGCAGAGTCAGAGTAGTAATCTTATTGCATTGTATTATTTTTTTTCTTTTTGTAAGATTAAGCTGGCATTACATTATATGTTTGTGGGCGAGGGGGCATTCTTTATGGGATTAATTAATAGGATCAACGCTGCAAGATGCTGACATCATTTTTTCTAAGCGCATCGATGCACGTGGGCTTCTTTTTCTCAGTGCCAAATGCGAGCACTGAAAACCTCCCATGGAATTTGCAGGCTGATTTTTTGAGGTTGCTCTTTGCCCAAGCATAGCATGGAGGGGTTGGAAAGAAGGTGAGCTATCATACAAGCAAGTAAAAATGTAGTTGGGGTGACCTTTTTGGTTACCATGTAGTCTGTTGTTCATTTTTGGTGTGACTAACACTGTGCTACAGGGGGGAGATGGCTCTGGTAGTTCTGTTTGTCCCAGGGACCACCCTTTGTGGAGCAGCATGGAAAGACCAGCTAGGAGACACCGGTTATGTCGCCAGGGAGAGCTGCAGGTGATGGACGTAGCCTGGCTGGTTCTGAACTCTTTGCCCAGCTCTTGAAGAGCAATTAGTGTCACATGGATGAAGGCTAAAAATATTCCGGAGTCAGTAGTGTCCCGATGGAGCTGAGAAGGAGATATGACGTAGCTCTGCCTCAGCAGCAGGTGGAGGTCACAGACCCAGGCTTGTTGGGGTGGAGAAGCTTCTGTTGCTGCCCTTGCCTTGCTGAGAGCTCTGAGTGCAGAGAAAGGCCAGCACCATGCTCCTGCCTGCTGTCCTGGGCTGTAGCCCACATCCGTCTGCGTTGACAGCCTTCATTAAGGGAAAGGATTAACGCGGTCAATATTAGCTGAAGTGCTTCAAGGAAAGTGTCGTGGTTTAAAACTTTGTGTAAGCTCCTTTTAGAGCACTGCAAAAGTAGGATTGCACCTCCTGTCCCCAGACAGTAAAGCATCTCTCACTGGCTCCCTCCCACTCCCTGCCTATGGCACTGAGTGTGCCCAGGGGAGGGTTTTGGTGCAGCGTTCTGCCCATCTCCTTTTTATTCTGTGTTTGTCTGGAATGACCCGTACAAATTCCACGTGGGACCAGCTGTGTAAAAATCAGAATCATAATGACATGATTTCATTGTAACTATCAGACAGAGCCGGTCTCGTGCTGTGTTGCTGTAAGAGGCTGTAGGTGAAGTAGGGGATTGTTTTGTCAGTTGGTAAGCAGCTCGAGCCACAAAGTCCTTGAATGTCGGTGTATAAATATTTATAGTTTGTGTATGTTTGTTCATGTACGTGCTTGAGTGTGACTTCCTCCCACTATTATACGTCTTTATTCTGTGAACCTGGCGAGGAAGGTGGTAAAGTAACCTGCCTTGTGAAGTGCGGTGGCTTTTCTGAGACTTTTCATATTTCCTTTGGAAAAAGTGTCATGCTAAGTTTCTTGGCACTACGGCTATGAGATACCGAATTAGTGAATGGTGCTGGTGTTAGTGTCTGCCCGTGGATTTCATCTGTCAGAAAACCCCTGAGGTGGCTAAAACGTGCCAGGCTGAACAGCTGAGAGGGGAGTATTCCAGGCAACGTAGCCACATCATCAGGAGATGAAAAGTGGGTGACTTGGTTGAATTTACTCCCAAGAAAGCAAACCTCACTGGTGGAATGCAGGCTGGAGCAGGAAGAGCACGTTGCTCATAACAGGGGTGTACATCCCTTCAGTAAGATCCATTATATCCTATCAATGAAAAACATAGAAGGCACAGACAGGCAATTTTTCAGCACAGCTTTCCGTATATAATGCTTTAATATAAATTAGAATAGCCTCATACAAATTAATTCTATATGTTACTAATACATTAATTCTATTTACTGTTGTGGTCGGTGTGGGTGAAATGGCAGTGTTCAGCTTAAAAGCGCCTCGCCAGCTGAGAAATGCAAACTTGCTATTACCCATATTAATATTCAATTAAAATGAATAATCAATTTACTTGACCACTGGAGATTGGCCAGGGACAGAGCTGAAGCTGTATTAGGTGTATCGTGCTGCTCTGAAATGCATCGTATAGCCTTGCAAAAGCACGGTGCTAATTTTAGCTTGCAAAGAGGATGAAGATAAACTGCCTGCTGCTAGTTTGCCATATGCCATCCTGGTGATAGTATGCAAGTACAGAATATTCTTTGGGGAGGCTTATTGTTTCAGAGGAAGAAAACTGGAAGAGAGTTGAGCAAATTTCTGCTCTGTAAATGTATAGGAAATAATGAAATAAAGCAAACCTCAGGTGCTGGTAGATGAGATCTCTGAAATCTGTTTTGGTTTTACTGGCTTTCATGGGAGTCAACAATTTGCTTTAGTATATATTTGATCCAATTTTCTCCATTTCTCGCATGTAAATCTTAAAATCAATCTAAATAAAAATTGATCTTCGCTCCGGTAGGCAAAAATATAGTCCGAGTTGCTCCTAACTAGTTAAAAGGCTCCCATCCTTCAGGTTTAGTGCAAGGATACAACCTCGGCCAAGCGGCTGTGTTTGGTGAAAGCCACCAACCCGCTCTGGCTGTGGTGTGGGTGCTGCCTGGCCCCACAGCTTTGGGGCTCGGGAGGTTTGAGGGCCAGGGGGGAAGCTTTGCATTAGCAAGCGGTGAAAAGCTTGACCTGAGGCTGACCCGAGGCAAAGAAACCCCCCGCCGGAGAGTCCCGTTTTGACATGGATACCTGTGGGGTGCGGGGAGGAGATAAAGCCCGGGGAGGCAGATAACGTAATCCCATTGACCTGGGAACTTTTCAGATATTACAAGCGAGCGAATGGCAGGAATAATAAAAGAGCAGCAATATTTGCCTGCCCCCCGTATCTGTGTAATGTCATTTCCAAAGGGCTGTAGTAGATAATAGCAAATGTGCTTTCAAGTATCAGATCAATCTCCTGAAGTGATGGGGAAGGCTTGATGCTGGGATCTGGCTGGTGCACATGCTTGAGAGTGTAATACAATCCTTGGTGCGGCGGGGAGAATTGTATAAATGGACAAAGATCCGCTGATTGCATCTTGTGCTAAAGTGTTAAGTAAAAGATCTGGCTATAAGAGATGGCGGCCTGACTATTGTCTGCTCTTCCGACTTGTTTTTATAGGGGTTTTCACAGGAACAAATACAATTACCAAAATAAAAGCGGGCAGTGTGGCTGCTCCTATCACGGTAGGACACATGCTCTTGAGGCAGCGTGGGCAGGAAGCATGTCAGGTCTGTCTCCCACCATTTCCATTGCATCTTTATCTCCCCAGCTCATTGTTTGCCACTGAGTGCTTGGAATTCCAGTTTCCAAGTAAAAGCTTCCTGTTTCTTGCATTTAAATTTAGTTTGGTAAGACATAAATTCAGCTGGCTATTTATCAAGGAGGGCGGGCATTATATATATATATTTTTTGTAAGTAAGAGAAAATAGGAAGAAGACATTAATTCTGATGTGATGATAAGAAGTGGAGTTCTGTATATTCCCAGTGGCAGGAAGCATGAGGTTGTATCCTCATGATAAGGTAATAGATGGGTGCTAAATTCAGCCTTTTCACCCTGAGTAATTTTAGAAGGGGCCCTGTCATGCGGATCTCGTTTAAAAGAAGAGGTGGGCATATCCTGCCCTCCATATCCAGCATTTCCTTGAGAGCTTCGCTGATGGCAAGTTTTCTATACTGTATTCAAAGCTAGTGGTCTGCAGGATCCTTTAGTCATCCCAATCCCAGATTTCCCTTTGGAGGGTTCTTATTTTTCTCCATGGCCTGGGGAGGCAAACTGCAAAGGCTCATCACCATGGGTTTGCTAAACATCACTGCCCAACTGAAATGCCTCAAGCAAGGAGGGGTGCATCTGTACTCCGGCTCCTTGTTTCTTTGGGAAGGAACTTCTTGCTCTGCACGGGGTGAAGGTTTTGTGCTGATGAAGAGCAGGGGATGGTTTTGGGCACTGGATTTGCGCGTGGCACTGTCTCCTCTGCAGTTCCTCGGTGCTCTGGCATTGCCATCCCATGAAACTCTTGTCTTTGCTGGTCAATGCTGCAAATAGGAACTGGGCAGGAATGTTGACACACATAAAATACAGATGTGTAAATATAGATATCTATTTATCCTTACTCCTGGGAAGCAGTGTTTGTGTCTCCATGCCCAGCTCTCGGGAAGCCAGGTTCCCTGCTCTCTTTGCCATCCAGATGCTGTTGCTCCACGTGTGGATTTTGGTGGGCATTTTTTTTTTTTTTGTGGGATCTGGGGACTTGAATGTAAAACCCAGGCTTGAGGAACGTGGTTAGCAGTGGATCTCTCCGCTTTCAACTAAACAGCGTGGAGGCCTTTCATGAGATGAAAGACTCTGGGAATGAAACCTTGAAATGAAATGAGTTTGTGTGGGAGGAATAGCAGCATGCAGACCACCGGGTCATGGCTTTGTTGTACTGGTGGATGCAGAGTCCTTTGTCCACCGGGCACAACAGCTGGTAGCACTGCTCTCCACCTCCCTCCCTTGGATGCTTTTAAATGTAAAACTAGAGTTAAACCCATTTCCACCCCAAACTAACCAGATTCACCTTCAGTCCATTTAGGCGCGCTAACACGCATTCCAAAAGGCTCATTTATCCATTTTGTTTTGTGGTTGTATTTGTAGCAGTGCTCACTAGCAGATGAGGTTGGTTTTCTTTCGCATTTGTTTTTTTGTTGTTCTTATAATTTCTATGGGGAATGTGTTGAACTCGTATTTTCATATCAAAGATGAGCAAGTTCCCTTTGGATTCTGTTTCCCCATCTATCTCCAGATTGCAAGCAGTGCCTCTGACCTGCTCAAGAAACACAGAGTTCAGGTCTCTTTATCCTTGCAAAGCTCCAAGTGCAGAGTCTAGGGCTGGAGCCAGCTCTGGAGTCTGAGGCAGAGGGAGGGCAGGGGACTGGCAGCAGCAGCACAGGCATTGTCAGCACTTTGTCACTGCCTTTATCTGGCATCTGGAAGGAAGGCTCTCGAGGGAAAGCCTCATGATGGAGCCGAGTGAGCTGCTTCCAGGGATGTACCAGCAGGGAATTCTGCTCGCCATCCATGGGTTGTAACTTGCGCAGATCACCGCAGCGTGTTGGAAAGCTGGGCTCAGGGCCTTCAGCCTCCTTACGTACATGCTGCTCGCCTTCTGCGCCATGGGATGGACAAACCTGTGTTGTCTTTGAGCAAACTGAAACCGCACTGCTGTGCCGAACCTCTCCCTGCGTGCTCGTATGTGACCTCAGCTTTGCTGAAAGCCTCTGAGAGATGAGCAGGAAGGAAAGCTGCCACGTGACTGCATGGGCAAGACCCTCTCCTGGGGTGTTTTTCCTTGTTCAGGTCGTTGCTTAGATCATTTCCGTTGTAAATACGATTGTTGTGTCAAAATCATTTCCATAGCAGTTAAATGATGTGGAGGTAAGAATAGTTTTCAGCTGAGCTTTGAACTTCAGCCTGCGGTTATAGCTGAAAACCTCTATCTTCCCTTCTCATTTGCTTAAACCACGAGCTGCAGGTGAAGCTGGTTGGGCAGCTCAAATAAATTACAGAACTCAAAGTTGCTTTGCATAGAAAATGGCAGTGTGATTTAGCAGCGGTTCAGAGGCTGGCTGGCGTTGTTGGTGACTGTTCAGATAACTGGCAGATATTTGTGAAAGCGTTTTCCTGTCTCTAGACAACCTCCACTTCTGGCACCGGTGGCTGTTGCTCTAGCATTGCAACGGAGCAGAGTGCAAGTGTGTGGCTGTAGACTAACTTCTGCGCCTACAAAACCTCAATGACCCAGTTTGAGACTGGCCCTCGCCTGCAGGTTGGAAGTGGCTGGTTCTGAGTTGTGCGGTTGAAGCAAGTGGTCCACAAAGAAATTGGAAAGTTGTGTTTCCTTTCTGCTCAGCTTGCAGTGAGTTTGTTACAGAGGCCCTTTTTCATAGCGGCAGTAGCTGGAAATAAGTATCCGCTAGGATTTATTTGACTGTCACAAGGTAGTTTGGATGCCAGTTTGCAAGTATTTTCTTTCTTTTTTTTTTTTGTCTATGTCTGAGTGTCTGTGTACCTGTATTACAAAACCATCCCGGTCTTCATCAGATTTCTCTTCTGCAGTTTTGCTTACCTCTATCAATCATGACGCAGCTTGAGAGGGCCACTCTAATTCATGTTTTTCAGGGATGTTATTCAGACCTCAGAACTGATACTTCCTTAGGCAGGGCCAGAAAGCCCTTTCTGTGGTTACAGTCTGCTTTTCTTTAGCAATTAAGTGTCGGGTGGCATAAGAGTATCGACTGAGTGTAATAGCCACTTTAGCCACCTCCGCAGTGGGGAGGAAGCGTGTAGGGCATTTGCAGAGCCCAAGAGCAATGTGGGGTGGCCTCAACTGACCAGAGGCACAGAATAGTGAAACCCATGGATGGAAAAGTCTTCCTGCTTACCTCAGAGCGGCTTCACTTTGCTGCCTTACAGCTCAGTGCTGGAAGGTGAGGACTGTGTTTTTTGTTCCAGTGGCTGAAACTGAATGTTCCCGTTTTTTATCTGTATTTTCCCCTCTCTTCTGAGTTTGAGGATATTTGTTGAGGATATTATTAACCACAGATACACAGGCTGACCACTCCAATCAAAAGCAACAGATCTTACCAGCTACCTTCCAAGTGCATCATGCTGAAGGCGAAGTCTGAGCACGCATTGCCATGAGCACAAAGCAGCCAAGCTTCTGCCTGGCCTTTGAGATGCATATCCAGAGCTCGATGGAGGATGGGGTTTTCCTTATCCTAATAAATAGATTTTGTCTGGGGAGATGAGAGGCAGAAGGAGAGATCATATTTATCCAGTGCTAAATAAAAGTCTATTTATGCCTAATACATTGGCAGAATTATTCTGAAGCAATTCATCCGTGAGAAAATGTGGTCCTTGTGTCACTGCCAAGGTCAGTGAGACCTATGGTGATCTGCAGAATAAGTTCAGGTCATCCAAGTTAAATCTGCCTAGGGGCCTACTCAGATCACACACCACATTTTTTCCAAGATTAAATAAAAGTAAACATCTATAGATGAAGGCAAAGCTAAGGGTGTTGTAAGCACTCTCCTTTGAGCCAAGGGCTCCTGTTTTTCCTTTCTCCTTTCCAGGTTGCTCCTTCCTTCCTTTCCATTCTTCTCTCTTCCCACAGGATGCTTGAAAAGTCAGTCTTTTCCTTCACATCACAGTCAGTGCCTATAAACCTTCCTAGCTCATTCCACATGGACAGGAAGGACACAGGGAAGGTGTTGGTGTTGGAATGGGAGCAGCACCTACATGGTGTGTCCTCATACAAAATGCGCTCTCATGAAGCCTTTTGATTTGCTTTTTGGGGGATATTTAAGCTTTGTTCTGGTTCGGTTTTTCAGGCACTGTGTGACTTTCTGCTATGGTTTGTCTTTGCTTTGAGCTTTGTGTGAGGTTTTGGTTGAATGCTGGCTCAGAAGTGGATTCAAAAGAGGAATCACCTGGAGATGGCCAGTCTGCCTCCCTCCCTTCCTCCATCCCCCTCACAACAGATTCCTGCTGGTGATGCCATTAGATGTAGTGAATATAAATTATACTCAAATGCCAGGTTGTGCCAGGAGCTTTTTCTTTTCTTCTCATCAGTTTGCCTATTCCAGGTTAAACTGAGGTTCCTAATGTCAAAGAGTGTATAGTGATGGAAGATGAAGAGGTAAAAATGAGGCATATGTGCACCTGTGGGTGATATGTAGGTGAAGTTTTTAATTGTCTAGCATTGATCTGACTTAGCTTTCCCATTCATTGCATGTTTGGGGCCTTCTAAGATACTTGTTGCTTTTTGTTTAGCTTTTGGACTAAACAAGCCAGTAAAAACACTCTAAACTATATTGCTTTCTTGCACTGCAAGACAAGCAGCAAAACACCAGAAGCTGTGATAGTCACAGGAAACAGGGTGGATAGCAAGAGGACTAGGGGGGAATGGTTTTAAAACGGGACAGGGGATGTTTAGATTAGATATTAGGAGGAAGTTTTTCACACAGAAGGTGGTGACGCACTGGAACAGGTTGCCCAAGGAGGCTGTGGATGCCCCATCCCTGGAGGCATTCAAGGCCAGGCTGAATGTGGCTCTGGGCAGCCTGGTCTGGTGGTTGGTGACCCTGCACATAGCAGGGTGGTTGAAACTAGGTGGTCATTCTGCTCCTTTTCAACCCAGGCCATTCTGTGATTCTCTATGAAGCCAGAACATGCATCATGAACAGGTTAAGCTGGAGCCAGAGAGGATGAGCTAACTCAGAAGGACTGAGCTGCCTGGTGGGGATGCCTAATCCTGGGTCACAACAAGAAGGCGGCTTAGCTGAGTATGGTTGAAAGTTACCCTCTCTTGCTGTTCTTCCAGGAGGTCCTACAGCCTTGCAGGGTGGCCAGGCCTCTCACTGGGGCTGGTTCATGCCTCCTACCTGGATGCTCTGAGATTTTATCCCATCTGACCCAAACGGGGGATTTCTAACCCCAGTTGTTGGTACAGGCTCGCTGCCTGCAGCTGTTGTGCGGAGCAGGGTTGGCTGCTGGCTGCAGCCCTAGTAGTGCCTGGCTCCAGGTTTGTTTTTCCCATTGTAGCCCTTTTTCAGCACCACCTCATCAGAGTAGATTTGCCTTTTGTGTTGGAGAGGGACAGTCAAGTGGAAGAAAATTTGGTGTGAGCTTTGCCTCTGTCAAATCTACTTATCTCCCTTTGGCTTCTGCACCTCCTTCCAGAGGAGCAGCCGTTGCTATTGTCATGGGCCCTCCAGAGCGGCGGCCTTTGCTGGAAGAACAAGAGAGTGGATTTAGAGCACCAGGCAGCAAGGAGCATAAGAAAAACGCTACTCATTCTGTCTACACTCTCCCCATAAAGGTTTTGTTATGGAGACAGATGCTTATTTTGTAATTAAGGTGTTTTCCTGAACTGGTTGTATGTGTGCTATAACAAAGGGTTTTGGTTTTTTTTGTCTTTGGAGATTAAAGGAGGCTCCTGAGCATATTAGGCAGTGCTGGCACTGGGTGGAGGGAGTCCCAAAGCCATCCACTCAGCCAAGATTGCAAGTGTTATTAATGCTAATGATAACCACACGGTTATCTGACTCATCAGACTTCAGTACACCTGTGGAAGAGGATCTTCCAGGTGCATGGGGCCAACCCTCATCTCTGCCCTCCTTTCCATCACTGTGAGATATGGGCTCCTGCACTGGGAACCAGCAGACTCTCTCAGAAGGAAGTTTGGATTAACCTTGCAAAACAAATCAAAATGATCTTCCTCTTGTTTTAGATAGAAAGGAATAATTTGTGGCTTAAGTTCAGAGCCAGGTGTCTACTCACTAATTGCCCAATTAAGATGTTTCAGTGGGCGGAATTTGCTTGAGCAATTGGTTGCTGCAAATGGATCTTTATGATGTTGTGTGAGCTGATGGATGCTTTTTGGAAGCACCAGCAATGGTAGTTCAGATGTTACTGTCAAAAGACAAAAGGGAAAATAGCAGGGTTGTTTGTGCTCATTTCTCTTATATCTGCCCTCAATGGCCACAAAGTGACCACTATATTTTGGGGAGTGTATAGTGCTGCCATAGCATGCAAAGGGAAGCTTAATGCCAGGTTTCTTTTAATCATGCTTAGTTTTCATTGTCAGATGTTCCTGATGGATCAGAGGCAGGGGAAATAGAATGTATTGGTTCTACTACTATTTCAAATTGTGGGTGGCAGAAGCAGAAGAAAATGCATTGCATACAAACTTTTTCACTTGAAACAGAACACGTGGGAACTTCCAATTGGAAATGTCTCACATGGGCTTGATAGATATGGATGTCAAGTTGCCCGTTCCACATCTAAGCTACTTTTCTCCTGTTGATTATGATCATACGACTCCTGTGACATATGGGATCCAGTCCTGCAAAAGAGAATTTGGGGCAAACAGCATCTGAGCTACAGTTCCCGCAGGGCATACTGCAACTTGTGCTGGCCTTGGCTTGCCTGGAATTGGCCTAAAAGAAAATGCTTTAGATTGGCTCAACAAACATAAGCGTTTGAGTTCATTTCAGCCAGCAATGAAATGTTTTTTTGTTTTTTTGTTGGTTTTTTTTTTTTTCCCCAATAGAAAAACCTAATTTTCAATGGTTTGGATAGTGTCAAAGGTTTGACACATATTTCCTGTTGTAAAGCATGAAATCTATAGCATCATCTCTAGAGCAGACATGCAGGCAGGGCCCAGGGCAGTTTAACTCTGTTTAGGGAAGGAAGCCTGTTTAAATGCTCAGCTATAATGAACTGTTTCCACAGATAAAACGTCCCTCAGTTTATACTTAGTATGTGTCTGATCTTTGCTTTTGAGCTTCTTATAGCTGCTTGTGCTCAGTCCTATGAATGCCCTATGAGCTGGAGGAACACCAAGGTTGAGCCAGTTGTTCAGGAGCTGTAGAGATTGGCAGAAGTTGACCTTGTGACCATTCAGGGTATTAGTTGGGCATATTTCCCCCATGGCAGAGCAGCCTTGTGCTCCTGATGCTTTTTGTGTTCCTGCTTCGTAAGTGAGCGAGCCCAGATGAAACCAGCTGTGAATTCACCTGCGTGGAAGCTGTGCATGGTGACTATTCATGGAGAACACAGCTGGTGGGACCCCTGACTGGGTAGCCCAGCTGAGGTCGGAGGGAATGTGTTTCAAAAAAGACCCATATTCAAACAGGGTAGAGAATGGCTGAAAAGCAGCTTTTCCCAAGGCATGGCTGGGACTCCATGGTAGCTTTAAGGTAAAAACAAACAAACAGAAAAACACAGCAAACGATTTAAGCTTTCTCACTGTTGGTGCAGGATGTTTTTTTTCTGCTTAACCCGATACTTTTCTTCTTCTGTAGGGTATTTGCTTCCAATTGCTCAAAGTAAACTTCTGTAGCTGGCAGCAGAAAGTTGTTTGCTTCCCATGCAATGAACTGCTTTCTCTTTAATATTTCATATGGAGCGTAGATGTGCGGCTCCAGAAATATCTTGCTCATAATAGTGGAGTTTTGTGAACCTTATTAAGAAGTGCTGCATTGTGCAGAAGAAGAGGTTTCCTTAGTTTTAGCTGCAAAAAGCTGCTGCACAAATGAAAATGAGTAAAATCTGTGTTTTTTTTTTTAACCTCTCCCCCCCTCTTCCCAACCCCCCCCCCAAATTCATCAATGCTGTTCTTACCCTTTGTGTAGACAGCTAATTTGCTCGTTGTTTGCCTGAAGGGAATTCAAGTCAAAAAGGAGGATTGAGTTACTAGAAGAAGGTGCTCCTGTCTCTAGAGAACAAAGTACAATGATTCCATGAAAAAAAAAAACCTTGAAAATTTGTCAAATGGCAGAATGTAATTTATTCTGGTCCAGGTTATTCCATCTATGAATATTTGTGTAGGATATTTTTGCAACTGTTTCCTTTAGTATCTTGTAAATATGGATACTACCTGTGACTGACAACCTCCTACTGCTCATGTCATGGGCTGAACGCTTGCATGAAACATGGAGTGCATCTCCTTAAGAGATGCGTGCAAACTAAAGCACAATAGTATTCCTTGCTAGCGCTCATTTTCAATCTTGTTGCTCCTCATTAACTTTTTATTAAGTATATTTGAGAAGGCTTTTTCCTAAAGGAATAAGGAAAAATAAGCCTGTCCCTTGTCAGCCCCATGTTTCAGATTCACAAGCAGACCTCCATCGTTGTAAACCCTTTCTGGGACTGCTCTACAGCTTGCTAAGTGTGCCAAACTGATTGCACACTCACCACCCCCAAAAAACAGCAAAACAACAACTCCCAAAACCTCCATGTTCTTCTTTGGTTGCCCAACTCCACTTGGTGGTGGTGTGAAATGGCAGTTCTTGTTCTAAGTCCATGAGCAGCAGGTTGCGGTGTGTTCCTTCCACTCTTGCTCTGGCTTTACTTCAAAAACCATGTTGCATCCCTGGGTCTGTTTTTTGAGAGCTGGTAGTTTGTACCTTGCAGGAAAACTGCACTTCACAAGTAGAGTTGTTCTTGCTTGGTGGAGAGTCGGTGTGGTGGATGTGTGGGTACACAACAAACTGGAGATGTATATCTGCAAAGGTGCAGAGGTTATAATAGTTACTCCAAGTTACCATATAGCATTGAAGAAAGGTTACAGAAAGTCGTTTTGCCACTTAGAACTTCATAGTAGATTATATTGCTCCTCAAAGTTCTTAATGAATCCTGCTTTTCAGCAACTGAGAAGGTTACTAAAACCATTTGGGTTTTTGAAGGGGTTAAATGAGAAAGGAACAGAGCTATGGTTGGCCAGTGAATGGTTCGATATTTGGCTTAAGCAGTATAGGATTTCTCCTGCTAGCCAAATATCTAAGTGCTTTTCAAAGAAAATTTTAGTAATTTTTTTCTTTTTTTTAATCACTCTACTAAAAAGTCCATGAAGAAAAAAAAAGACCATTGAGATGGTGGTGTGTTGCAGTGCTTCAGTGCTGTTAAACATCCAATTCTAGTGCAGAAGTCAGTAGTTTCAGTCAGACTTCCACTAGAGTATGGTCTATAAAACTTAGTACAGATGCTTCTTATACAGTGGATATTTAGATTGTATTTGCTTATTGAATATGAAAGTATGTGCAAACCTTCAAGCTGAGTCTTTCAGATGGATCTTGCATCTTCAGTGCTCACCACAAAGATGTGGGGTGCAGGCTTTGTAAGAGTGGCATGCGTTTATGTGGTATATTTGTACTGCAGACACAGGTTGATCACAGGACAGGGCTGCAGGCAGTGAGAAATGACCTGCTACATCTGGTGAAAATGCTTGTTGTGGGAAAGCAATGTTCTGCTCTTCACCACTGAGACAAAGGAATGGTGTTTTTGGTCTGAAGAGACACATGGGAAGGCATTAGTTCCTGATCAAATGTGTGCTGGGATGCAGGATAGACAACGACCAGGCCAGGCTATGGGCAATGCCGTGTGAGCACCACATTGTGCTGCATGGCCACTTCATTTGGACGCAACTGTCTGTTCCTGACAGACCCAAGCCCTTGAAGCCTGGGGACCATTTTTGGCTTGGTGCAGGTGAGTGGTTTCCCTGGAATCCAGGAGACCACCCTATCACGTGGACCAGTTCACCTGCAATTCACCTGCAAGTGCTTGAAGGTCGGGTTTTGAAGACACCTGACCTTCCGGCCTTCGTGAGTCAGGATTGTGACCTGGCTATGCCATTCTCCCCACCCTCACACCACTGCAGTCCATGACGTTGAACTGTGTTTCAGTATGAAGCCCAGGGAGAAGTTTTCCAGTCACTGCCTAATTTCTGCAGCAGTGGCGGTGTACAAGCATAAGCACTGCTCTCCACAAGTACCTATTTTGCCAACAAAGGTTTCCAGCAGATCACCTGCAACAAAGAGAGCGTGAATGGCTCGGGGAGAGGCTCTAACTTAGCTGCCCTCTAGTTCTGCCTCCAGATTTTGGAGAGCAGGAGGGGAAGTCGCAGTAGGCGGCTGTGCAGGGAGGAGGCCCTGCTGGCATGGCCAGCCTGGCCCATTCAGTGGCCTGAATGTGATAAATGCCGCTTTATCCCTTCTTGAAAGGAACAAGATAGCGCAGCCTAAATGCCTGGGTGTGCTTAAATAGACAGCATGTTTGAAATCCGAGCTGCCTGGCCGGCCAGGAGCTGCCACAGGTCACCTGCCGCGCTCCATGGGGATGGGCCCGGGTCCCGCACCAAATCGTCCATGGATGAACTGGAGGACAAATTCCTCTCTTTGTCAGTTGGCCCCTTCCACTGGAGCGTGGCCTATAAAGTTTAGTAAAAACAATTCTTAAATATTATTTGGAAGGACGAATGGCCACGCTGAAAGGTCTGACAGTTTGACGTATAGCGCGTGGTTTGGGTATGCGCAGAGCCAAGGCCCTCCTCAGCTTGTTCTATGGTGTCCTGCTGCCATGCTGAGCAGCTGTGCTTCCAGCAAGCCGACAGGCAACGAGTCGGCCTCACCAGCCCCAAATCCTTTCAGGCTCATTTGTGAGAGAGATGAAACACAGCCAGCACGTCAGCTGGGTGAGCAGAGCTGGGCGATGGGGTGCTGTCTATTAACACGCCGTTTGCAGCCATCGTGTAGAGGCAGATTAGTGCGATCTCACTGACAGTGCCTAAGGAAGGGGTGACAGGGAGCACCTCGCAGACAAAGGAGCTGGAAGGACCGAGCCCATCCGTGCCCTGATGGCTGTGGCCAGGCCTGGCTTGCCACGTTATGGCGTGCATATGTGCAACTCAGACGTGAGCAGTGAGCCTGCTCTGCCCCCAATAGCCACGGGCCATTTTGAAGAGCCTCTGGCCCCTCAGTCACTGGCCTACTAGTTAATTGCCACACGGACTTCGTGACACATGGGCAGATAATATGACATTTTCGGTTTCTGTCACTAGCAAACGCTACAGCGTTGCTTGCACTAGTTGCTAAGAAGCTGTCAGAAACCATTAGCAGCTGGCTAAAGTTGCCCTATGGCATTTCCTCATGGCATCAGCAAAACAAGCATAAATCACCCAGCGGAGCCTCCCGCTATACTAATGAGGCTGTAAGCTTGTTTATGGACTAGCATCATTTCTATGATTATTTCCACCTTTTCAGTTTGCCTTCATTTGGCGGCAGGAGAAGTCAACTTCAGGAACGAAGTCACTGCTGACATTTTACAAACGCGGTCCGTAGCTGCTACCGTGTGGCTGGTCAGCGCTCCTCAAGTTTGTTCAGCCAGCTTTAAAAAGAGGAAAGGGGGGGGAAGTAGGGGGGGGGGAAGCTGCATCTCTAGAGACCTCGTGGAGGTGAGCGTGTCGAGTTGCAAAAGGAGATGGAAATGCTAAAATCCACAATCGACCCTTTAGACTTCTCGCGGCGGTTCGGTCTTTACGGGATCAATTTTCAATCTGGGGAAAAAAAAAAGAAAAAAAAAAAAAGTGGAAGAGGTTAAACAATTTATAAAAGTCTAGAGAAGAATTTGCTTTTCGGATAGCCGGGCGCTTTGTTATCCTCTCCCTCCCTTTCACTTTCTCTGGCTTGGGTCGGACGGGGCCAGGGTTTATTGTTTTAGGCTTTTCTGAACATGCACCAGTATTTACACTGGATTGAAAGCATTTGCTTCCAATGAAAATCTTGTCTTAGATTACAACCCAGCAGTGTAATTTCCCTCCCAGATGGGAGTAAAGTAGCAGTATTTGCCTAAAAACAGTAGGAAGAACAAACTGTGCATTAAGCCGAGGCTGTTTTTGGCTTGAGCTAATGATGTAACAGAAACCTTTTATTTGGGATAGGTCACTGCCAGGGATTGAAGGAGGTGATCTGGCTCGCGCTTGAAAGGTTTCTCCATTGTATCTACATAAGTCTTCACTTAAAAAATCCTGTTCCTAATGCTTCTGCTTTCATACAGCAGAAATAAACAGGAAAGGTTCTGGGGAGTGTTATAGGTGGAATGCAGAAAGCTTTTCCTCCCCTAATGGAGGATATAATTCAGGTGCCCCGGAGGCATGCTTTCAGGAATTCTCTTGCCCGAGGTAATGGGAAGCTCAGGCTGCTTTAAGGCCTTGATTATCTATTGATGCACAAAGCTGGAAAAAAGTCATCTCCCTTGGATTATAGTAGATATTTCCATAAATTATCAATGAGTCCTCCTCCCATCAGGCACGAGGCAGTGCCTGCTAAATTAATCTGAAGGGGGTTTGAAATGAGGAGAGAGTGTGCTTTAAAAATATAAGGGGTGGGGGGGGGAGACACACACAACAATTGTAGGGAGGTGGTGAAAGGCAGTGTCATTAGGTTAGAAGCTTTTCATTTTTAATCAATGAATGCGTAATACTTTTCTTTTCCTTGTTTGCCTCTCTCAGACAGAAGTGGATTAGCCCATGGAATTTTAAATGCTGTTGAGTTGTTTCCTTTGCTCATGTTTCTTTTATGAATTATTATTTTATATGGTGAATTGCTTCTCTGTATAAAAGCCCCCATTTTTTTACATACCCAGCTTTCAAAGAATTTATCGTATATCTGATTTCTTCGTAAAAATCCTGTTTGTGTCAATAGCTACTTAAGGTTACCATCTCATTAAAGACACAGCCCAAGTCATAAGGACAGTTAGAAATCTGTCACGGTCAGGAAGGTACTAAAAATATAA
The DNA here is from genome assembly GCF_039878825.1 of Excalfactoria chinensis. Classification (NCBI taxonomy): domain Eukaryota; kingdom Metazoa; phylum Chordata; class Aves; order Galliformes; family Phasianidae; genus Excalfactoria; species Excalfactoria chinensis. The sequence goes on from NC_092827.1 coordinate 98,369,133, forward strand.
TGCTAATAATAACTTTTTTTAAGCGCTGAAAGCTATTTAACAAGTCATGATTTTGACAGCCTGCCTTCTTTTTGTGTTGCTGATGAGCTTTTTTTGATTGGTAACAGAGTTAGTTTTGATTTAGCCCCATTCAGATGACTTCCTTGATCATTCTTGCCCGAGGGTGTCAAAACCACTTGCTTAATAACATCACAGCTCCACGCTGCTATGAATGCGATGTCTTTGGAAGCCAGGCTCTATAGTTCAGTTCACGCGCAGAGAGTGAAAAGATTGGATTTCTGCGTGGACTTACAAACTGCTCTCAGTGTTTGAAGCAAAAATTGCATGCGAATTTGCAAACAGGCTGAGCGCTGCAACTTTTAGTTTTGCTCTGACTGCCAGCCCATCAGCCCAGACCAGAGCTGGCTGCTGTGCAGTTACGTGCTCCTGGAGACATGTTGCTAATGTGATGAGATGTGTCTAAGACCTTCCCTGCATTGAGGAGATTCATTCTGGATCAGTTGTTGTTGAACAGCAGCAGACACCTTGCACTGACGTGGTGCATCAGCACAAAGCTGGGTGTTAATTCCTACAGTGTATGTCAAATTGGTACCTACTTATCCCAGTATGAATTTCTATAGGCTGGGTAGAGGGGAGGCCAGTTAGCTACCCGTGTGCCATCAAAAAGGCAGGGTAAGTTGGACACGTAGAAAAGACTTAATGTAAGCGGTGTGCCAATCTTCTGGTTGTTTGTGAATTTGGGGAGTGATTTTGGTATTGCAAGAGAGATGTATTCACCCAATTTTTTGCTTCCCGGGGTGAGATGTGGCACCCAGCTTCACACGTGGCGTGGGGATGGGACAGCATCAATGCTTTCCTAATTGCCATTTCAGCCAAAGTAGCTGATGGGGATTAGTTTGGGGAAGTGATGCAATGTGAAGAAAAGCCACCTTTCCCACCTTTTCAAATGGGATGCATTGGAAAAAATAAAAAATAAAAATAAATAAAGCACTTTTTGTTTGGGTTACATTGATGAATCCAGTGGCAGAAACGGCCACGCTGTCCTTTAGGATAACCCAGACCTGGGCTGACACAGGCCTGAGACCCTCCCTCTCCCCATGTCTTTTCCCCCTTGACCCTTCAACCCCCGGTGAATTACAATGTTAAAGAATTTATACCTCATTTAAATATTCGTGCAGTTTATACCCAAAGCCAGGCTTCGGCTGAAGTATATAAAGGTAGCATAAGTCAAAATTTGATTCACTATATTTACAGGTGACGGCTTGGACAACAGTGTAGCTTCCCCCAGCACAGGTGATGATGATGATCCAGATAAGGACAAAAAGCGACATAAAAAGCGTGGCATCTTTCCCAAAGTAGCCACAAATATCATGAGGGCATGGCTGTTCCAGCATCTAACAGTAAGTGAACTCTAGATCACGTATGCAAAATAAAACATGGGAAATGTCATAGTTGTAGTAGTCATAGAAAGCAATGATGTTACTGACAGGCAGCTCAGGGAACTTTTCTGAGTGGAGCTCTTGCCTCATTTGCTAGCTGTCAGGGGAGGAGCATGGAGCGTATCTGTTTATGGTTTGGGGGTGTTTTTTTGTGTGTGTTGTTTCTAGATTTTTGGTTGGAGTTGCAGTTGTTAACGGGATGTCACCACAAAATGTGGCTGAGTTTATCCTGCCAACCTGGCAACCCGGTCCTGCCCACTGCAGCTCCTGGTAGCTGACATGGGAATCACTGCTTTGGAGCAGAGAGCAGCGGCAAATAACTGGGGAGCTCTAAAAACAAAGCACGGGAAAACAAAGACCTTATTCACATGTTTGTCAGAAGCTTCACGATGAAAGGTCTGAATGTATCTGGTTTAATAGAAAAGTGTAATTTTTTTTCGGTGAGATGTTCTCATTCCCAGAGTGTAAGTTACCACTGCATTTAACATCATCAAGGGGAGGGGTGGGGGGGTGGGCGGGATCAGCAGCTATTTCTGTTGCCACAGCTACCTGTATTTATTTCTGGGATTAGAAATGAAAAGCTCTGGGCAGGTGTGCAAGGTTAAGCTGGATGCTGGAGCTCCTTTAAAGAGTTTATATGATATCCTACTCCTTCTAATGTTAGCAAAGTGTTTCTAATGCCATTCTTCTTTTTCATCAAATCCTGGTGATCTGTTGCTGTGTTGTCATCCACTGTGGGGATTTAAGCCTTTGGCCCAAGATTTCCAGCCTGCTTTCTGTGCTAGTGGGGTGAGGCCTGGGCAAGGGAAGCCTGTGCCCTGCAGACAGTGGTGACAAGCAGTGTTGGCCTCTCATCTTGGCCCCCAGGTAGGGACAGGGTGACACTAGCAGCTGCCAGCTTGTCCAGCCCTGTGGAGCCCAGCCAAGGGCATGATCCTAAAGCTGAGACCGTGCTCCTGCAGTTTGTCCCTTCGTCCCCCCACTGCGCCAAGAAACCAGATATCTGCGTGACTCTTGTCAGCACGGGGATCAGGCGTGGAATCCTGCCCTGTGCTGTCCCAAGTTGCTATGAATGAACCTTCGTGCCTGAGCACTCCTCTTCTGACTCTAGGGAGGGCTTTGAATGTCCCCAGTTTAATTCCAGTCTCCAGGCCAGCCATGTCACAGCTTTGCCAGCTCCCTAACCCCATCTCATTTAGTGCGTTGCTCCCAAAGACTGAGGTCCCTTTTGGTTTGTTGCAGTCACAGTAACTTCTCGACTGTAGGTCCTGAGATGAGCTGACAGGCCATTGCCTCCCAGCAGACAGATATGAGCTGTAGGGGCATCTCCCTCCCAGATGACCCGGGGATGCCAACAGTGTCTGTGCTGGCTGGCTGCAGGTTGTTCAGGTGTGGGTTGGAGAAGATGCCCTGCAAGTTCTGCAGTTCAGACAGGCTGGGTGCGAGTGGCTTTTCACTCTTGCTGTGAAGTAACGGTGTGCAAAAGAAAAGAGGAGGGTTCCTGTGGAACTTGCCTGGCCGCGTACTGCTAAGGTGGTCTCTTCTCCTGGAGAGCTCATGTGTAGAACCCCTGGGACCGGCACAGTGCAGCTGCTGTGTGTGCTACCTTACAGCACTAGGATACAGCTTACCTCTAAAACTTCACCATTCCCTGTGCAGATGGAGCCCAGCTAGGTGGGGCAGACAAATTTAGTGCAGGGCAGCTCTTCTTTCTCCTGGCAGCAATGAAGCAGTTCCAGGCTTGCCTAGTTAGCTCAGTAAAGCCAAACCAGTTTGCATTCCCCACCTTCATCATCTGGGATCTTGGGACAAAACTACTGTAGGTGAGCTTATGGATAGTTCCCCCAAAAGAAAACAAGGCTGGACAATCTTGAAGGCTCTTCCAAGCCCATGTTGCTGTCTGAAATGCTCTTGCATAGGTGGGAACCCCCCTAGATAGAGAACTTTTGTGCTCAGAAGAGCAGTGAGTGTTGTGTGTAGAGGAAGATGTCCTCCAAGCAAGCCTGTTGATAACATGGGAAGAGCCAGCTCAGCAGTTAGTGCCAGAGCAATGCAGCACCTTGAACGAGCTGCCTGGGGTGCTGTCCTTCCTGCAGCTGAAGCCCAGCATGCAAACTCCAGCAGGACACAGGGTGCCACATCAGGCATCAGCATCAGGGAGGGATCCAGAGGTTCTTCTGTGGGAAGCAGGCAGAGCTATGCTGCTCACCTGCCTGTAAGTGTCAATGGCAAGGGATCTCTCCCTTTTGGCCCCTGTGCTTAATCTGCCTTTGCTTTCCCATCTGCAAAATGGCAGGGGAGAACCAGGCAGCGGTTAAAGGTGAGGTACAGCCTCCCCTTGGCCTCTGCTAATTCCTAATTGGGCTGCTATTTAGGAGCACTCCTTTTCAAAGGCAAAAGGTTTTTTCTCACAATTATAATATTAATACACATCAGCGGCATGGAATTAAACAAAATAGACAGTAATTGCTACGTCTGTCATACTAATGATTAATGCTTGGAAAGATTTTAAAGAAATGGAGCTCTAATACAATCTTTTAAAAGTGTATAAGTTGGTTTAATTCCTCCTATGCAGTTATTCCATCTCAAAGACGATTAAGTCTTCCTCTGCGTACTGACTTCATTTCCTAGGGTCTGTCCCTTAGTTCTCATTTTCCACTTAGGAGGAAAATCTTTTTTCTTTATTGAAGAAAGCATCAAACGCGAGGCCATCGCCTCTCCTCTTGTTGAGCTGTTTGGGCAATAGCTCCCACTCAGTGTCATGCTGCAGCCCCCCATTATTTTGACTGATGTGCAGAGCTGAGTTGACGTATGCCCAAAGGGTAGTCAAGCGCTGTCCTCTGTGGATGCAGGCAGTATGCTCTGAAACACTTCAGGGGATAAATTCAGCCAAATTGCCTTCCTTTCTGTTCCCCAGAGAATAACAACAACAAAAATCAGCTAAAACAATACAAGGAATGCTGGCCGGGCTTACACTTAGCATTTTGTGGGTTTTGTTTTTTCATCATTGCTCTTCCAACCCACGTTTTGTTAAGGTCTGTGTTGGAATAGCTGCCTACGTTGGCCACTAGTTAGGCAAAGTGTTGGAATGGCTGCCTAGGTTGGCCATTAGTTAGACAAAGTGTTGGAATAGCTGCCTACGTTGGCCCACTAGTTAGGCAAAGTGTTGGAATGGCTGCCTAGGTTGGCCATTAGTTAGGCAAAGCATAGGGGTGGAACTTGTTGAGATTGATGTTGGTAGGTTGTTACACTAGCCTGTCTATTTTGATGTTTGTGAAATCAGGTTTTAGGGGAATGCTATGAATTTGGAGTGAAAAGCTATTATAAAATTACCATGGAAAAAAACCCAAAACAAAACACAACAATAAAACAAAGAGCTAAAAAGGCTGCTGATAGTTTGATGAAGAGGTTAGGATGTCCCCAGACTGTAGAAGCTGAGCTCCAAATGAGGTGGGCTTTATGGGGTGGGATTGGATGAGCAGCAAATACCATCAGAGGGGCCGGGGCAGAGCAGTCCGGGGCTGGAGCTGGGCTCCAAAGGGTTGCCCAGCGTGTTAGGTTACTATGGTTAGGCTGTGGTTGGACTTGATGATCTTCGAGGTCTTTTCCAACCTGGGTAATTCTATGATTCTATGTTGCAGACCCCCCTTTTTAAATTACTTTTTGGATGACTTTACATTCAGGACTCATATCTTGCCACCATTTTTTTCAAGCAGATCTCTTCATTGTAACATATAGCCCTCGGCAGGGATTGAGAAGTAAAGGGGGGAAAGCTTGGAGGAAGGGTAGGAAGAAAAATTAATTCCCTCCATCTAGATGTATGGAAATGTAATTGTGGCAACAGGATTAGTTTCTGCATCAGCCCGTGCTCTGGTTTTGTCTCAGCAATTGCACCTTTCAGTTTAAAGCTAAGAGGGAGTTTGGGGGGAGGGAGGGGAGGTGTTTTTTCAGTGTTTTGTCCACTCATTGTGAATTCTCTGCACGTTTTAAATCCAGGTTAATTTAAATTGTTGGAATTCAAACCTCATTTGGGGGATTATACGATGTAATTAGTTTGTTATATGATGAGTATTTGATGATCTTCACATTCATCATCTAATCAGGCAAAAAAAAAAAACCCAACAAAAAACCCCACGACAAACCCATAAAATTATAATCCCCAAAGATGTTTAATAACAATTTAAACTATTGAAGGCTTTATTTAAGTGCATTAGGGGATTATAAGCTTCTTTTTCTTTCTTTCTTTTTTTAATGGTGCCAAGAGGTAGATTCAAGGACTTCAAACACCTTTTAAAAAACAAATTACCATGATTTAGAAACATGAATGGGCCGAGGATTTCCTTCATGTAAATCCCATAATTTAATCATTATTTTTAACTGCATTTAAAGCCATTTCCTTGAGAGGTTAAATCTTACTGAAACGGGAGACAGGGCAGGAAATAAAAGACGTAGCTGAAATACGCTGACTTTAAGGTAAAGAGAAAAAAAAGTCTGCTCTTTTTTCCATGCTGTGTCTATGTGTTTTTGCATCTCTATTTTAACAGCCAACGCCGTTTTGATAAGCAAGATAGCTTTTAATGAGCAATATGCAATCTATCTAGCAAAGCTGGTGTTTGTAGAAAATAATTTATTGGGACCTCCAGGGTTCTGCAGTCTTGCTTTGGGAGGAGCGGGGCATGAATTTGGCTCCCAGCCCCTACTCCTTTGGCTGGATGCTCATCTGTGTTTGGGGAGGGTTATAGCGAGAGGGCAGATGGGTACAGCACGAGGCTGCTGGAAGCATAAAAAGGGGAAAGCACTGGCAAAAACAGCAAAGGTTTTCTTTGTTCTCCTCACTGGAGGGCTTGGAGGCATTCAAATAAAACACCCCCCGAAAAACTTTCCTTGTAGTTCTACTTAAAGGGATCCTCCATCTTGCACCAACTGGCTCTTGGTCTGAAAAATGCCAGCGAGCTCCTGCAGCTCATCTGCGTAACAGGGCTCAGGTTTCAATATACTGAACTTAGAATGGGTTGTTGGGTGGTTTCTCCCCCCCACCCCCCACCCCCCTTTATCCCAAATATGCAAGTCTCCTCTTTCACTTGATTTTATTGTGGGCAAAACTGTAAAAATCATTCTTCCCCATCTGCAAGTGCCAGCTGTCCTGAATTCCTGGGAAAGCCAGGCTCTTGAGGTTGTCCCCAGAGCAAACCCATCCTGCAGGTTGATGGCAGTGCCTCATAGCAAAGGAGTCTGGTCTGCTGACTATCCCTTCTGCCATGGAGCCGTGTGGCAGTTGTCCTTAACAGGAGAAAATGGGAAATGATATCGTGAGGGAGGATAAGTATTCTGAGGCTCTGTCAGAATTGAATTGAGAGCTCCAGAAAGGAGGACAAACAAGGTTTGGTTAACTCAGTTTGAATTCACTTCTTAACCCTCGAGTTTGATGGAGCATGTGGGCTGCCAAAACCCTAAGTATTATTTCTTCTTATGTGTAGCTGCCTCAAATGAGTTGCTTTGGCCTGCTGTCCAGTCTCCATGGACCATCCCCTTTCTATAGCATAGGTGATTTTTTTTTTGCTAGTATTAAAAGATAAACTTCAAAAGAAAACTGTTGGATAGTTGGGTTGGCTTTTCTTTTTGCTTGCTTTGTTTGTTTTGGAGAGGTGCTACTCTTGGCAATGCTGCTGTTGCTCCAGTTGCATGATTCTTTGGAAAGCGCTCATGTGTTGAGATCTGCTGTCCTGTAGATGGTTAAATTGCCAGCTCTGAGCTGCACTACATACCTTGGGGTTTAGATCAGAAAAGAAAAATGTAGGTTCCTTTAATCAGTCGTTTCGAGGAAGCCGGTTTCTTCACTTAGGCTCTTCTACTGTATAGGAGTTTGGTGTGGTCGTAACATCTAGTAGTCAAGATCTATGGTTCGTTCTCATTTCTGATGCAGGCAGCCACCGTGTTGTTTTCAGCTACAGAGTAGAAGCATCTCATCCCAGGTTCCTCGTGGGCCTTGGGAGGAGCAGTGATCCGGGGCAGTGTATTAGTTGATGTCAGAGCGTAGCTAGCAGTCTAGCCTTCGTTTTAGAGAGAGTGAGTAGATTGGCAAAGGGCCGTCTCATCTGTTCTCCAGTTCCCACCTTGGAGGCACTGCTGTACTGATGTGGAAGCCACCAACACATTAAAGAATATGAATTATTCGGAAGCTGCTGAAATGCATTAGTATTTACACACCAGGAGAACTTCGCATCTGAGTAGAAGCAAGGGAATACTGAAAAGCTGAAACACGATAAACATTAATTCAGATGTTAAATTATACTTTGCTCTGGTTGTACTGGAACTCCTTTTGTTTGCATAAATCTTCTCAGAAATGAGTTTACCAGCAAGAATGTTTGCAGTATTAAGAATTTTTAAGTCAACACGAGATGCTTTGCTTTCTTCTCCACCCTCTTCTCCTCTTTTCATATTTGCAGCTCTGATGTTTTGCGTGTGTAACTTCAGGTTTGAAAATTAACCTCCTTCGGTCAGGGGACAGAAAGATGTAATGAGACTGACTGGCTTGCTGCGGTCTGAACTGCTGGCTGAAATCTGTGTGGCACATTTTAAAGGGGGAGAAGGTGGGGGAGGGGGGGAAGGGAAAAATCTGCCCACCTATTTGTAAATCTGGAAGTATCCACAGAAATATTTTGGCAAATAATTTGCAGCACTAAGTACACCAAAGGAAACAAGAGTATCTTGGCAAGCATTTTGCGAGCAGGAAATGAGGATAAATTCATGGGCTCGGTTGTTCATTATTGGTTGTTTGTTTAGCTTGTCCTCTGACACAGTTGCTACAAAAGAGTCTGTGTTGATTCTCAGATATGCTTATGTATATAAGTGCCAGTGTTAATTTTTTATTGGCAATCTCCTCAGTCTTGAAGGAGTTTCGTAGAGCAGCAGTGAAAGCTAGTGAGTGACTTAATCAGATCAGGTGAAGTGCCAAAATATGAGGCACCACACCAGTTGGGCACATATCTGATGTGATGTGTTAATCTGCGGTGTAAGATAAGCTGCCTTTCAGATAGGCTCAGATTTGGAAGTGGTACATAAAGTTGTGTAAGATTCATTCCCTCGCTCTGGCATAGAATATCCTACATCTGTTTGCATGAACTTAACCCATGGCTGAATGAGCTGCCGCACTGATACTGCATATATCCATGAAGCCCTTATTCCTAATGTTAACTAATTATGATTACCGTATACCCATTGAAATTTCCCAGAGAAAACTTTTATTGTGGAAAGTATTCTTTTTCTTGATGGCAAGTTGATATTTCCATAAACAGTTTTATCCTTTCCCCCACAACACTCAGCTGAAAAATCTACTTTTCAGTGTACGATCAGGCCACGTTTGCAGTCCTAGCTCCTCACCCTCAAACCTAGAGCAATGCTAAGTATATGTGTAGAGGGAAGCTAAGTAGGCAGAAAAGAGTTTAAGTTAATATGTAGTTATTTAATTTACCTTGCCTCGTGCATCATTTCCTGATTTAGACCCATAATACTTTGCAGAGGACTCGTTTCATTTCAGTGGTGGGCCATCATTTTAATAAGGCAAGGTCTGCAAGACTCACCAATGGGTCTTCTGTTTTATGAACCAGAAACTTCTGCCCTGAAAGTGCTTCTCACACATCAGGTATAGCACAAATATTCCTTTCTTGGCTCCTGGCCGACCCTTTTCAATCCAAATTGTGCAGCATAAAACATGTTGGAATTATGTGAAAACAAAACAAGCTTACTCCTACTCTGATGCTCTGTGTCACTGATGCAAAAAGTGAGGTGTTCTGACATTGATAAATGGGGGTCAGCTCAGGGTATACATACAGGATGTTTTTTGAGGAATTTCATTAAATTCAGAGGGAGATGAGCAGACCTTATCTTAGGACGTTTAGACTCTGCTCTATCATGGCAACTTGAAAGTGACAGTCTTCTTTCCAGGCCACCTGCCTGTACATCAGCCAAGGTTTTGGGGTCCCTGGGTGATTTTTGCAGGAAGGTAAATGCAACACCAGATGCATCCAGTTAACCAGTAGATCCATGGGCAGAGCCCTGCTAATTTGCCATGAGCACAGGAGGTTGTGCTGTGCATGGGAATGGCAGAGAGGAGAAACCTTGGATCTCATTGTCAGGCATCACTCCATCAGGCCAACACCTGACACCCCAGTGCCTTCCTACAGTGTTAGCAGGCAAATTTCCTCTTCATTGCATGGCAGCCACCCATTTGTCACTCAGAGATGCAGAACCTGTCTATGTGTCATGTCCAGCCTTGCCCCTGAGTGGTGACCTTGGGTTGGAGGATACGGTGGGCATGAGCTGCACCAGGGCAGATCCATCTTGAAGCTGGTAACAACCCGAATCTTTAGATTCTTATGAATAAAATGCAATTTTAGTAATGTTTTCATAAACAGCAGTAATGGTGGTGTTTTAGTAAACAGTGGCATTAGTTGCATGAAAATTGCACCACATTGGCTTTAAAATTACTCCACCTGTCTGGATGAATAGGATTTTCAGTGTGGAAGCACACAGACAGCTGCTGCTAATGTTTTCTTCTCCCTGTGCAGATAATACTGGCAAATCTACAGCCATAAAGGCCTGGTTTGTGATGTAAAACGGTACCTGACCTACTGACTCCGGTGCTACAAAAGGACCAGCTTTAATTACTAATGGCCTTGTTTTAGTTTTGTACTTGTTGATGTAAAAATGTCATCTTAGAGCAGCATAACCTCCGGTTCACTTCCACTGGCAACGTTACACTTGCCACAATTATTTTCCAAATAATCTATGCTCCTCAGTGGCAGACTAAAATCCTGCCTCGTTAGCTTGCAGATAATTAGCAGGGCTCTGGCCCTCTGGGTCCCTTTGCCCTTCGGTCCCGCTGGTTTCTCTGCACCTTGGGGATGCAGTGGAGTGAGATGTGAATTGTGCCTACGTGCACTTAAAATCGCACTTGATTTAGATGTAGGACTGTTCCTCCCTTGTATTTGATGGCTGTAACGCACTGGCGCTGGGTATTTGTGGGACAAATTCTCTCCAAAACCCATGTAGATGAAGGGGTTGGTCAGATGTGGGATCGGTAGCAAGGCAGTCGTCTGCAGCATACGGTGATGCAAAGTCTTAACTGGGACCTCAAGTTACAGAGAGGGGACTGGTGGGTGCCTGGTGGCCACTGATGTTTTCCAATGGGTCTGTGGGGCGAGGTGCTGCCTGCTGCCATTCCAGCACCTGGACGTGAGTGGGGATGGCATGATCTCAGAGATCACCAGCCTGGGTTCTACGTCTGATGTTCCCAAAAATTCACTAGGGCTCCAAAAGGGTTAAAGGCTGTAATGGTGCCATTAAAAATCCAGCTTGCCAATGAGCTATTTTGTGCGAATGGTATAAATATAAGATACACTTGTCTGACTCATTTGCAAGCATTCTTTTTTGACTTCTTTCACACAACTGGTGTTTTTGTGTTTAATTTAACAAGAAATGAGTAGTAAATGAAAGCTGCTGCCTGAAATCCCACTGTGAGCGTGTTTTGCACTTGGCTCCCCAGTGGAAAGGCAATTTGTGAAATTATGTGATAGAGTAATTAGATGAAGCCAGGGCTTCTGATTGTTGCCATGCGTATGTGGTAAAGGTTTGCTGGGGGAAAAAAAAAGACGGATTATTACCCTGGCAAGTTGGCTCAAAGCTTCTTCATTTATTTGTAAACAGAATATTTAGTGACCGCATAGGAAGTAGCTGTAATCACCAGCTCGTAAAGAAACCACAGCAGAGCTTTTGGATTTTTACAGAGTGCTCATGTAAAATTTAAGCTGGGAGGCAGAATCCCTGTTAATGTAATTAGGATCTAATTTACCACCCTTTGCACACAGATGTAATAATGTCTAGATATTTATTCTATCTTTAAGCACATTACATATACCTCAGTGCAGCAATTGCTGAACAGAAACAGGTGTGAGCACTTTTCTGGATTCATTTTTATACTGTAAACACGCAGCGATTTAAGAGGAAATATTTACCAAAAAAATGAGGGGAAAGAATGTCTGCAAATGAGGCAGTAATGGACAGTTGCCCTTTATGTACTGATGGATTTCTCAATGGTTAAGTAAATTAAAGCAAATGCTAGAAAAATCAATAGGCTTGCAGAGTCTTGGTTGTGCCTCATAGACTTCAGGACAGAATGACAGATGTGGTGCATATGACCCATTTAAGTATTAATGCTTGGGAAATTGCCTCTGCGTGCAAGGTTATAGGCCTCGAAATATTGTTAGATTAAATTACAGACAATAATATTTTTAAGGATATACGGGATTTATATGTTTCAGTTTAGTTGCTCTTACGCATTGCATTGGCTTTGGAAGATGAGTTGCGTGCTTGTTTCCCTGGAACAGTAAATCAGATTTTGAAGTGTTCAAGCACTGAACTTTCAAGCTCTTCGCTCGCTGCTGAAGAGTGGCTCAGTGTGACTTGCTGTGTCTGCTTCAGAATAGCCAGGCAGTGCATGAGAGCGCTGGTAAACATAGCACAGAAGCCAGCTGAAATGGAATCCTGCTAGAAGACGGCTTTCCAGTGTTGAGAGGGCTGGTGCAAGCCATCTTGCTGTCTGTCCTCCACTGGTAGCAGCGGGGTGGCAGAGCATGCAGGCAGCATCCATGGCAATGTGGGCGGTGGGATGCAGTCACCCAGTGTGAAGCAGGCAGCCTGGTGTGCCCTGCCACTGCCGGCTTCTCCACTGTGCATCTCTCCCTTCCTCACTTTCCTCTGCCTTTTCCCCAAAACACACAAAGAGGAGTGAAACAAAGGCTCTCTGTTGTGCAGCAATGCCTGGCTGGCCGCAGCCCTCACGGCAGGCCGGTGATTACTCTGGGCCCTGTGCAGGAGGGAGGCTGGTCCTACAAGCTGCCAGGCTGGGCCGAGTGGTGACAGCAGCTTGTCTCTTGCCCGCATCCAGCCTCATTGCTATGGTGACAATGCATCACGGGGACCGCCGGGCAGTGTCCTCACAGGCTGCTCGAGCTCATGGCCCTTGGTGGCACAGCAGTGCCAAATCTCTGCTGACAGAAGCAATGCACATCGCTCCCAGCACCAGCCTCAGTGGCTTCTTCTTGCCTTGGCGACAAACATCATCTTTACCTGTTCGTTTTGATGTCCCTCACTGGCCTCCTTGATTTATTTAGTATTGCACAAGGTGAAATGTTTTCGCCCGGAGCCTGGTGCTAATCTGCATGGTGGCTGTAGTCTGTCCTCTTGCAGGTTTTGCCATATCCTTGCCTTGTCAGCCTGCTGTCACCCTGGATGATTAGGAAGAGATATGCTGACTTTATAGCCATCATTTTGTGGCATTCAGCTTTGCATTTTAAGGCTGCAAATTCATTTTCTGGTTTAGCGGCTAATGGCAGCTCAGAAAGAAGCAGCCCTGGTCAAAACACACTGCTATGCTTCTGAGTCTAAAAGTTCACTTTAGTAGAAACTTCTGGTATTGCTTTTATTCCGTTTGAGCAGATTGTTTTTTTTTTCCTCCTCTCTGCGATGCCAAAGTACATTTGGCAGTAATCAGTTTATTCTTATTAGAAGCCTCCGTAAAAGGTATAGTTGCTGAGTCAATTCACTCCCTTTACTTCCCCTGTTGAGCAGTTATGTGTCCCAGTCCCCACCCCTTACAGGGGAACCATCATCAATTATAGGGCTGACAGGAGCCTGGGACTCGGTGCAACTCCTTGGGGTTATTCATCTTGCACCAAAAAAACCTGGCACTCAGCAGCATTCATCACTTCCCCCCTACCTAAAATGATGGAGTGAACCGGTGGGGTGAATCATCAGAGGGAAAAAGGGAGGAAATGAGTTTGCATATGTTAGAGGCAACTTTGGGCTTGAGCAGCAGGAGAAATAGTACCATCGACTGAATTTGCTCTGGTTTGATCCCATGGTGAGTGCATTTACTCCACACACCCCAAATCCCCTCTGGCGGGAAATATTTCAAAGCAGGATCCTCATCCTTAAATTTGATACGGCAAACATTATTTTTTTTCTCCAAAAACTCCAGAAATAGAAAAGCACAAAAACCCTGCTTTGTTACAGACATCCCCCCTCCAAAGGAAACAAAGCAAACCCAACCCAGCCAGCCAAGTGAATCCAAACAACAAAACCTCAAACCTTGTACAATTATATCCATTTTCAAAGTTATCTTAAGAAAATAAGGGACTGTGCTTCCCTTTGCCCCCAAAATGTAATGGAACCACGATAAGGCAGGAGAAATTCCACGGGCCGTCCACCTGGGTTGTTTTTGCACCGGTGCTGTGGTGAGATGGTTGTCTAAATAAACAGAGATTACGTGAAGGGCTTTATCTCGAAGCTGGCACCGGTTATCGCGCCGCTTCCTCCCACTCCCTCCCTCTGATTGTGGGTTGTATAAGAAGACTTAGCAAGCATAACTTACAGCTGATAACCTTTGAATGTTAGTTCAAGGAAGCTGTGCCATAGTAACAAAAATCAGGCAAACGCCATTGCAGCCGATTGGAATGAATAGTGATTTGACCGTAATGCTGATTTAGGTGAAATACTCACACATTGAATTTGGCCTCTGCAGAAGCGATTGATAATATTTGTAATATTTGAACAGTAGTAAAAGATGTCTGGAACGAGCCTGTGTTTGCTCTTCAAGCCGTCTCTGTATTGGGGGTGTTATTTCTAATTTTGTTTGTTGAAGGGAAGCTGTAATGTGTCACTTGGACAAGTTACATCAGCCATAATGCTGGGGGTCAGTTGAGTTTGATGCAGCAATGGAAGAAGCCACTGTTGCTGTTTGGGTTTGGTAAATGATACCTGAGAGCAGGTGTAAAAAGTTGGGAGAGTTGATGGTCCTTCATAAAAGCAAAGAAGCTGCCGTGCTGTGGTTGAGAGCAAGCATGGAATCCTAAATGCTGCCCTTTGTGGGTATATCTTGGTGTAACGGTGGCTGGGGTGATATGTGACAAAGAGGAGGATAATAGTGTGTGGGGTCTTGGAAACGTGCTCTCCAAAAAAAAAAAACAAAAACCAAGAAGAAGAAAGGAGGGAAAGGAGGGGGAAGGTGTCCACTCATACCGCAAGGCAATGTCACCACGATGTTGGGCAGCCAACTCACAGCAACCAGGGAGTGCGGGCATTTCTGCCCTTGTCGCTTGCATTACCGTGGCGCCACGCGTGCAGTTATACAACGCATAAAAGCGAGGGTTATTTCTAGGACAGATAATTGAACATTAATACTCGTTGACATTGTCGTAGGAATGATATGTCAACCTGACAGGGCCTATGTGCTTACATCTGCTGATCGGCTGCAGACGAGGGGACGTGTGGCAGCTCAGACCCGGGGCCTTGCTGCCGCCCAGCCAGGGAAGATCCAGCCATTAGTCATGAGCTGCCATTGTGGTCTGCCATCCTGAAACACTGCATCCTTAGCGCTGCACTGGCATGAGTGACGTGGTTGCCTGGAACAACTGGTTTCAGTCTACCTAGATAAAAATAATGAAATAAAAAGAAAACAAAAAGGCAGGATAGCTGAGTTCCTCTGAATGGTTGAAAGCACAATCAAGTTTGATGAGGTGTTTCTGATTAAATCCATCTTAGGAATTAACTGATGTAAAAATGGCAGCAGAACTGGCATCTTATTTATTTGTTTATTTAATCCTTTTCTTCCTTTTCTGGATATCAGCAGACCCTTCAAGGCACCCGGCTGTAGATAAAGTAGTCATATTGCAATCTCACTCTTCTCCCCTCCCAGCCAAAACCATACAAATGGTGCCTTTCAGTACCGCTTTATACTAAGTCTTCAGAGCACTAATGCCTTTGTCGCAGCATTTCTATAGCCACACTTCGCTGCAGAAGGAACTGTTCAGGGAACAAGCAGCAGACAGAAAACAATTACGGGGTCTCTGACACTGGAGTCAGTTCTACTTTCTTAAAATAGGGCTAAACATCATGTTTGTAATGTCTCACGTAGAGTTTGGCTCTGCATAAAATGCTATAAAATAGGGCCCTTGAGAACATCCATTATCACATTTTGGTTAACATCACAGATTTTAAAAGTCCCAGTTGCACCAAGGCCATGAAATAAAGCTTTCATCTGTAAAGATCTAGTTTCTCTTTGTTATTAAAATAAATGAAGCCATTAAACAAAATATATGCATATAATAGTCAAGTTCATCATTTTGTATCATCAAAATGATAAATTCTACTCTTTCTTTTTTTTTTTTTTTTAATTGGAGCAGTCATCTTAGGAAGGTTCTTGTACAGAACAAGATCAAATGTTCTTACTCAGTCTTTCTTACTTCATGACTTGTTAGCGGTGACATCTTTTTGGTCTTTGGCTACTTTCATTTAGATCTTTGTTCAGAAAGGGGGGGGAAGCAGAGAAGGTGTTTTTGAGCTTGGTATTGAAATACGAATTAATTAATTGTTATTATCCTTGTGAATTATTAATGGCCGTCATAACATAAATGTGCTGGAAGTGACATGCCATCTAAATGCTTTTGCTTCTAAATATGTTGGCTGTTTCTTTTATGGTAGTACCTGTGCAAGCATCTGCACATTCTGGATGTGTCTGGACCTAGAAGGACAGCAAGGAGATGGAGATGCTCTGGTTAAGGTTGGGATGGCCTCTCACTTCTCATAGCTGATTTCTCTGGTTTTGGAAGGGCCCCCTCCAAAATCCACTACCCCAGCCTCAGCCATCCATCCATCCATCATCCCACAAAGACCTCAGTGATGTCTGCAGGTTTGTGGACCAGGGCTTGTCCCCCTGCACTGGATGTGGAGAGCCCCTGGAGGAGCCTTGTCTCATGAGCTATCCCACTGACATGCAAAGTCGATCCCAACACTGAGTGAGGGTAGATATAGCTTGGTTTTGTCAGGGCTTTGAAAACCATGTGGAATTTAGCAGAGAGCTGCAGTGATGTTGGAAGAGAAAAGGTTGGGTTTGATGGAGAGCCGTTGTGATCCAAGCAGGTTGCCAGAAGGGGGGAAATCATATCCTGGAGACCATCCAAGCCTTTTAAATGACACTTTTATAAAGAAAGGAATGAAAATATGATGAACTTGTGAGTAAATGCATGTTAATTTAGGGTTAGATGTAGAGATTTGGGGAAGAATCAGGATGTGTTCGTTTTCTGTCTCTGAAGAGCTCAGTATTCTGCCTTTTTGGTGTGGTCCTTGCATGCATGAATATCGTCCTGAAAGCACATGCCTGTTTTAGTCTTAAATTCATTAGCATTATGTGCCAGGTTTCTTTGCTAAGTAGGGTAAATAATTAATGAGAGCTGTTTTCTTTTGGAGACTTCTTAATTCATCTCTCGGAGTTAAATTTTAGCCCAGACTGGTCAGGAAGGCCATGTTTCTGCTCAGTTCTGCACCCTGAAGCCAGTCAAAGAGATTTCACACGCTGAGTTTGTGTGGATAAATGAATTCTCTCGTCAGAAAGCAGAATTGCTTAGTCAAGTTTACAGAGTTAAGGCTTGGCTGGTTTATTCATGTATGCAATCTTACTGAACTCGGGCCATTTTAGCAGAAGGGAACTCATTAGATCTAAGGAATGATGAAGGTAATTTATGAGGGACTCTCATGTTAGAGGTAAAACTAATGGAGAATGAGCTTAGCAGAAATGTAGGAGCTGAGATGAATTAAACGGGAGAGCCTGGGATAGCTCACTCTGTGTGGGGAAGTGAAGCCCTGCTCTAGCACAGGTAAATTGCATTTGAATTTCATCCTCAGATCTGTATGCTCTCCTCTTTGGCAGATGTTGAATTGATAATGCCCGTGTGTTAAAGAATTCTGATTGTTTCTTTTGCCACCTTTGCAGCTTATGAAAATGCAAGCAGACCTTCCTAATGAATATTAATAAGAGTGATGGCTGGATAACACATAAGCCCGTGGCTCTTTGGAGCTCTGATGGGGTAGTTGGAGAATTCTTGTGGCTGGGAATTTACATGCTTTTTAAGAATAAACTTCTCACGTGCTTTTATATCCTCCTTTGAAAGCTGATGTTTGTTAACAGCAGCATGCTCACACTGCGTGTTTTGGGTTTTTTTTTCCCCTCTTCTCTCTAGACACAGTGAGATTATTACTACAGATGAGATCTCTGTGTACTTTAAAACAAGGCAATTTATTGGATAAGGAGTGAAAAGTGCCCCATCTCAAACATTTACCTTCAGTCGGCGGTTACCTGTATCAATAGAAATGATTTAATTTATGTTACTTATTGTTGCTTTCACATACGCCATTCTCCCACACAGCTGCAATAGTTGTTAGAAGGGGAGGGAAATGACACTGATGAGTTCTGGATATCCAGAATTTGAAGTACCTCTGATGCTGTTAGTTAATAGGGGAGCTCATTAGGCCATCTCTGAGCCCTCACACATGGGCTCTGCCAGAACAGTCCTCCCTGGGCCTCAGGTTTGCTCACTGATGGAAGTCAGCCCTGCCAATCCTTCACCTGATGCCATAGATCCCATTGATCCTCTCCCAAAGGCTGCTGGTTGTGCAAAACCAAGGTGTCTTTTTCTTTAATCAACTGAAAATGATAATTTGAGTGATTGAAACCTCATCCCCGTAGCAAGGACCCTTGCCTGTCTTCTGTGTGGCTGTGCAGGGCAGAGCTGTTTTACAAAGCTGTAGTTTGGGGCACTTCCCTGTGCTTCTGAGTGATGCAACGTGAGGGGATTCACATATGTTCAAGTTGTGGTGATGCTCTTTGAGGATCTCATGTTGATTCAGTGATTAAGATGCCTGTCCTCATTGCTGACAGATAAGTAATAATTACTCTGAGTTCACTTTGCAAATGAACTGATTCAGAAACTTTAAAACGTGAAAAAAAGCACACAACAAAACCAAACAGTTTTTAAAAGAGAAACACACTGATGCAACCTAATTCCCCTTTTCTTTCCCTTCCCATGTCATGCCAAAAAGGCTTATTATTATTATTTTTTTTAAAGCCAGGATAAGAGGAGAAGAGAGAAGAGGGGGGAAGAGTCATTAAAATGCAGTTTGTTCAATTATGCCCCGTTCTTTGTCATCTTTATGGCTTTCCTATAGTTTTCATGGCACCTTTAATAGTTCTCCTGGTCAGGGAAGGTGAGCTGGAATGTGCACACACTTGGCTGCTGCCGCGAGTGCCGCCGAGCCGCGCTCCAATCCCCGTCCCTGCAGATTTTAATGTCCCCGCAGACTGCTGGCAGCCTGCTTCCAGCTGTGGCAGGCATGATGCAGTGAATTGCTTTTGAATGTTCTTTACTCAAATAGGCAGTAATTACAAGCTTAAAGAGGTTTAGTGGTCCAGTAAACTACATAATCACCCCTGAATTAGCCTGGGCTCATCAGTTGCAGTCCAGCAACCTCAAGACTGCTGTTTGTATGCAGGCTTGATCACGTAGCAACCTGAGCAGCAGGTGTGGAACAGCAAGAATCCCCCATAAACACAACTGTCTACTGGGGACAATGATCTCTAATGAGATGAGGCTACAGCATCGCTGTAATTTAAGTGGGAAAATTAGCGCTGGAGAATGTGCGCTACTTCCAAGAGTCTCTGCTTCTTCTGAGAGCATTGTTGTTTCTCTGGCTTTTTATTTTTTCTTCTTTTTTTTTTCCTGCTTCCTCCTGGATCTTTAAATGCATCTTTTTTTTATGACGAACACATTGTGTTTTTGCTTATAAGTTTGAGCAGGCTTTATTCTTTTACAAGGATACGTTGTGAATATTTAATGGTGGACGGGGCGTTTGTTCAAGGACTTTCCATGCCAACAAAGAAGCATTGCTAAATAGCAGCTTTATCTTTTCATTTCTTTCCTCGGTGTTTTTTGTTTGTTTGGTTGGTTAGTTTTTGTTTTTTGTTGTTGTTGTTTTGTGGCTGTTTGTTTGTTCTTAACAGGAAATGTTTAAATGTGAAATGGCCCTTGTGTTGTTGGCATTGGAGATGGGCACCTCAACGTGGTGCATGCTGTGAGTTTTCTTTGCATGTCTGCTTGGTCCCTCCAAGAGGAGCTGTAGCTCCCCAAGTTGCTTGGTTTCTTCTTGACTTGGGTGCTGTCTCCATCGGGATCCTGTTCTGTCCTGAAGCTGGATGCTGCTGTTAGGGACCTTTCCCCATTGCCCCAGGCACTCCAGGATGCAGTGGGAGTGTTTTTGTCCCCCACGTGCAGAGAGAGTGTGTGAAATACCAAAGGCGGCCTGAGAAGGACAGAGTGCACAAATGAAAGCTTTAGGTGGAGCTCTGTGGGATTACACCCTCTGGTGCTGCAGTTTAGCAGAGATTGTGGAATTATTTCCGAGCCCACCTGTTTAGAAAGTCATTTAAGGTAGATAAGGACAGTGACTTATTGCTGGGAACAGGCTTCTGGTCAGGGCTTATTTACCTGAGCTAATCTGTTGTGGGCTGGCTCTGACAACAACAGGAGCGTGTTGATGGAGTTGCTGGCAGCTCCCCTTCCTCCAGCTCAACAGCCCACAAGGAGCAGTGCTGAAAACTGAAAACTTTTCATTTGCAGGGTGTGAATTTAGCCTTAATGTGGTTGGAAGTCTGAGGGTGCGTTTCCTCAGTTACTTCAGGGTCACTTGGATGTAATATTTCACTGCTTTCGGTTTGTGCGCTGTGCTGAAGACAGTTTTGCTGATCTTATTCTTGCAGTTCTTATTTTAATTACCTTGTCCTTGGTTATTTTTAGGCCGTGCTACAGTAATAAGGTAATAATAAAGCAAAACAGGACAGAGAATGGGGAAATGCATCGGCCATGTCCCATTATCACAAATTGTCTTGACACTAGAGCAAAAAAATCACCTCTTCAGCTTATTAAGAGAAGCGTGTGCAAGCAATGCGTTTGTGTTTCTGCCTGCGTCTATGTCCAGGCACTACAGGAATGTTTAACATGGGGAAGTCTCTGCACAGTTGCCCTGGTATGGCGGGGGAGTGCTCCAGCCAAGGGCTGGTATGTGCGGAGCAGGCTTTGAGAACTGAGGTCTATCAGTGTCTCCAAAAGGAAATAGCAGGAGCACCACTGCTTGGCCTGGCTGAAACTGAGCTGGAAAAGGCAGCGGGGAATGATACATGGTATGGAAGGAATAATATTGTAGCAGCCAGGGGACGGATTAGGTCAGTTAAAAGGTTTTTCCATTTTCTGACTTCTGTAATATCCTGTGCAAGGGATGATCTGAACGTTTTTTTTCCTTAATGAGTGCTCACGTTATGAAAAATGCGATGGGGCCACCGGAGAAGTGTTGGCAGCGCATCCTAACCCATACCATGCCTCTCCACTGGCCTTGGAGAGGATATTTATGTTAGCGAATGCCAAAACTTGTTCACAGACAACTCTTGCAAGAACACTATTTACAAAAGGAGAAATGGGAAGTAAGGAAAGCACAGAGCTTTCCTTTCCCCCCAGCGTGACTCCTTCATTAAAGTGTCACTGTTGTCCATGCCTCCTTCCCCTTCTCCAGCCCCCGCTAATGAAAGCCCCCCCCTCCCACCTCTGTGCCTGCAAACCAAACACAGCCCTGTTTGATCAGCTCGCACCGCGGGCACACGCTCGGATGTTCAAATTTTGGGAGCCTGGCTCTGTGCTTGCAGCATGTGCTTTCCTTAGGAAACCCTGATTCTGCCTTCTCTCCTCCCCTTTTATTTTCGGTGTGGTTGTCAATGCTGCCTGCAAAACATTTTGCAAGGGGAGCATCCCAGAGCCCATCGGGTAGGGAGTGCTTGTACACAAGCTGTGCCACAGCACATGGCCCCTCTGTAGCAGGGCTGCAGCATCGTGTCACATTGCACGTTTTTATGCATTTTTAACTTTACAAGGCTGAGAGTGCCTGTTGGTTTTGTGTTTGCAGACAGCAGTTCAATAGCTCCGGCAGCACCAGGATTTAGTAGCAGTAACGCTATGAAAGTCTTGCTGCGGGGATGTGAGGCTGTTATAATAAGTTGAGGAAATATTTTCTTTTGGGAGAGGAAAAAGCTGGCTTTGTCTGTAGTGGGACTGTGTCGTGTGGAGCGAGTTTTCTTGCTGGGCTGAAAAAGCACCAGTGGAATTTTAAATGCCAGAGCCAGCATGCACCTCAGCAGCATTATCAGGCTGACTCACCACTCTTAGCCAAGGAAAGGACTGTGCAAACTTCGCAGAGGGGTTTTTCTTCCTCACCTCATAGATGCATTCCTAATAAGACAACTTCCTGCTCGCTGCTCAGTATTTCCTCTGGCGTGGGAGCTGGTCCCCTGTGATAAACAGAAGCAAGTTTTCGGCTTCCGAGTTGAATTTTTTTTATCCCTAGCGGCTCACCTCAGCTCAGCAACTTCTTGGAGATGGAATATAAGGGAGGTCCCGGAGCCTGTCTGTGAACGGACCCAGGCGGTGTGCAGCACGGGCAGCGTGCTGTACACGTTCTGTATCGCTGCCCCTACATACACAGCGGCAAGGGAAGAAAGCAGGTTGAAGTCCCGTGGCTTCCCCAAGAGCGAGCCAAACATTTCTGGCTGCCTGGCCAAGGCAGGAACCCCGTTATTCTTCGTGAGTGCTGTGTGTGTGTGAGGATCCAGGGCTCAACTGCTAGAAATTCAAACTATGTTCTTAGACTACACCATGCGCCCCTTTTGTGATGCAAATGGCAGGCACAAAGTGTCCCTTTGATAATGTGCAGTCAGGAGACAAAAAAGCATTCACTGAAATAGTCGAACTAATTCATAAAGCCAAGAGACAATAGGCACACATTATGGATATATATATATATATAAAATGATAGTAGATCAGTTTGATTGGGAGCAATGTAAACAGTTGAAATGTGAGCTGGGAAATGTGGGGGGTAGTGCCAGCTCTGTGCATGGGCAAGGCAGGGATCTGGAGTTTGGCATCAGGCAACTCGCAGTTAGTGCTTATGGGTGCTCAGTTAGGTGTGAGCTGAGTTAGATGAGCTGATAACATCATCACGGTGTTATTTTCCTTTGGCACTGAGGCTAGCAAGGGGTTAATAGAGGCTCTGGAGAGCTTAGGTTCTGGGGCTTAGTTTCTCTCCCATCACACTCCAGGGTTTAGCTCAAGGTCAGCTGGTGTTGGAGCATTAAGCTGAGCTCAGGAGGAGGCAGAGGGCTGGAGGAAGGGGATGAAAGAACTTCCGAAGCCGCCCTCCGATGCGTCCAGCCAAGCGGCAGCGCCGCTGTGATAAGGGCTGTGCTGGAGCCCTGCCACCACCCCTCCTGTAGGGCAGGTCCTCCCCTTTGCTGCAACCATTGGGATGTGCCACTACAGCAGGCGAGTCAGAGAGGGAGAAGCACGTTCCTTGTGCCTGATGAGCAGCGCGAGGAAGATAAAGCACTGTCTTGGCATCCAACATGGGCATTCCAGTGTGTAAAATTGGATGAAAGCAGTGCGTTCGGACAAGGAGTGTCATTAAGATAGGAGCTTGGATGCGTTCCATCTGCGTGTGCTGTAGACTTTACCCACTGGCCACAGTCAAAGGTGGTTTAAAAAACAAAACAACAACAAAAATCCTGATTGTTTGTTTTGCTAAAAGTGATCTTGGCCGCATTAAAAAAGGGCTTTTATTAGGGCTGCAGCTCTCTAAATACCATTCATAAAACGGTGAAGGGAGAATGTGATGGAAAGTTAGGTTTTTCTCCCTGTCACTTTGATTTCTTTGTTACAGCTAAAACGACTGCTCTGACTCATATTTTGCATAGTTATTTTTACCTTTTCAAATGCTCCCTAACTGTTCGTATTACCCTGGGCAAATCCCCCCGGGATCATTTTCATTTGCATGCAGACTTTGATGGTGTTATTAAGCAATCACTTCTGTACTAAGTCATTATTAAAAGTAATACCACAGAGCCTCAAAAACACATTAATGGTGCCAAACAATCCGCATTTCAGTGCTAGATTTATGGTAAGGGAAAAGCACCAGGTCTCCCACTGTTAGGTGGATGCTGCTCTGTAATGCTGTAGCAGCGTTACCAAAGCCAAAAGAACGGCATTATAAGAAAATATGCAAGCTGGGCTTGGAGGTCATTTACTCTCAGCCTTATTCTTTCAAAATGCTATTTTACTTTGTTTTTTTCTGTGCTTGCTTTCTACCCTTTAAATAAGAATTCCTTTTGGATTTGCCCTTTTCCCTGGCAAGAGCGTGCCTGCAGCCCCCTAGCAGCCCAGGCTGGGCTGGTTGCGGAAGGAGGCTCAGCCCTCCCTACGTAATCACCCTTTTATGGCTTTCCCCCACTCTGGAGGTGTTAATGCAGATCAAATGGAAAACACTCCAGCAGGAGCACTGCAGCTACTTGCATTGCCCCGCGCATGGTCCCAATCGTTAATTCTTATTGTGAGACCTACAGGTAATTCTGTTTGCTCTCCTAATGCATTGCAGCTCTCCCGGTGGTCTGGTGTATCTTTTCTCAAATTCCCATCTTGATCAATTGTTTGCAAATAATTAAGCTTTCAGGAGATAATGGCAGGAGCTAATGTACACAACAAAGTGAAGGTCTCAAGTCACTGTTTATCGAACAGTGGTACAATTTGCTTTGATATCCCCAAGTAGTCTGAGTGGTAGGTGTACTTGCCAACGGGAACCAGAGCGTTGGTTTTAGGTGCACATTTCCACACGTGTATATATTTATATATATATGCAGAAACAAGAACAAGGGGAATGGTTTTAAACTGAAACAGGGGAGATTTAGGTTAGATATTAGGAGGAAGTTTTTCACCCAGAGGGTGGTGACGCACTGGAACAGGTTGCCCAAGGGGGTTGTGGATGCCCCATCCCTGGAGGCATTCAAGGCCAGGCTGGATGTGGCTCTGGGCAGCCTGGTCTGCTGGTTGGCGACCCTGCACATAGCAGGGGGTTGAAACTGGGTGATCATTGTGGTCCTTTTCAACACAGGCCGTTCTATGAAATACATGATATATATTTGTAAGCAAATATATAAAGACCTACCTACCCATACATCTTTAAACAAGTCATTACAAAGCCTTAAAAAAGCCTGTTGTTGCTGCCTGGGTGTAATAAGGTTCAGCACAAACAGTTTGGGCTGAATTTCCTATTTCTTCAGAAAATGGCATTTCTCAGGGTTTCCCCCTTCCTCTCCACTGCAGTGCGCCAACTGCCTTTGCCTGCAGTCCAGGCCTTCCTCGCCCCATGGGTGGGAATGCAACGAGGCTTTGAATGTTTTTTTAGCAGCCTAGCCCTGTGGCGTGCTGATTCTTGGTCAAGTCATTTTTGGTTTTTAGCCTACAAAGGAACAACTGGTACGATCTGCAGAAAGCTTTTATAATCAGGATGCCCAACGCTGAAGATATTTTAGACACATGGGGTCAGAGATGAAAAGCCTGCCGCTTTGGGAACATTTAGCTAAGAGGGATTAGCAACACAGAGTTGTAGCTGTCATGTGATTCTTGCAATTATTGATTTTTATGAAATTAAAAGTTTGTGCTGTGCTAAGCTACGGATAAAAAAAGAAAGTAATCAGATGACCTTAAGCGCACCACAATTTAAGGAATTTGAGACTTTTAAAGCAATTATTTTGACAGTGACTGTATTATTCTGATGGCTAATTTTATCCAGTCTTGTCTATTTGGAAAGAAGTCCAGAACAATTGAAAATTGCTTAATGGAGACAGGGTTCTCCATTCCAATAGCTAGAGGCTGTCTAGTAATTATTGCTTGCTGCATGAAATTAGACACAGTTTGTTCAATTACTTAAAATTAGATCACATGTAAGGTGGCAAAGTGAAATAAGAAAAAGGGATGATTTTGTCCTCGCTTGATGGCAAAGCAATGAAATGGGAAGCAAACTATAAAGATGAGAATGTTGCAGATCTTCTCTGTAGGGATTTTTTTTTTTCCCTTTTCTTTTGAAGGGAAGCAAAATGTTGTGCTCGGTTAGATGGATGTAAGTCAAGGGGGGCTGTTTGTTGAGGGTGTGTGTGTATATGAGGAAGCCTATAGAATTCATGCTGTATTTTTGTATGTGGAAAATGCAAATTATCCGTGAAAATAAACAACCTTTACCCTCCCCCCCTCCCCTTCCCTGTTTCCTTCACCTCACAGCTCGCAGTTCAGGAACTCTTTCGCATCCATACACAAAATACAGGGAGTAGGTTACAGATGTGCAGGTTATCTGTGGGCTGGCTGTCAGGAAGCTTTATGTGTAGAGGAAGAGGGAGCTCCCTGCCAGTTCTGGCAGCATGAGGGTATCTTCAGGAGCTGATGGGCATGGCAGTGGGCTTTGCAATGGGCTCAGTGGGCTATGGGATGCTACGGCAAAAATCCATATTTGGTAAAGCGAGTTAATTCAGCCGTGCAACGTAGCCATTAGATGTCAGATTATGCTGGTTACAAGAGTGTATGAAATCTGCTAAAGAGTTACGGTACCAATAAGATTGCTGAATCTTACAAGCTTTGAAATTCTTAATGCTTCACGAGGTTTCAGTTTACATCTCTTGCAATATTTTGCTGAAGAATAGGCCCAAAAAATAGGGGGCTGTGTGTGTGTAACAGCAAATGTTTTGTGACAAACAGCTGTTAAATGCCGTGTTTGGGTGGGCCTGAGCAGTTTTCCCAAATAACCGGGTTGTAATGGGGTGCCTTGCAGCGGCCTTGACCCAGTGCCCATTGGAACGCCCAAGCTGGGAGCATTTGGACTCCTGAGCCAAGGCTTCTCCTGGGAAGTGCTACATTGGTAGTGCTTGGCCATGTCCTCATGGGCCAAAAACGCTTTTACAAGCAGGGAAAGCATGGACATAATATCACTAGTGTCATTTCTAGATTCAAGCTTGGATGTGGTTTCCGCTGTTGATTTATTAAGCAATCTGTATTCATGCAGAAGCAAATTTTCTGAGAAAGCAAATCAAGTTCTCACAAGAAACTTAACTTATGATTTAATTTTAACATTATCTGCAATTAAAGCAGTATTTGTTTTCTGTCTCTTAGGATTAGCGCAGCGCAGCTATGTTAATGTCAAGCAAAAATGTGCTGAGCGCTGACCTTGCATTGGCCTGCGTTCAAAATGCAGGCATTTGTTTATGTTCAGGATGCTGATCTTATTTGCAAATTATTTTGGGCACTGGCAAGATTTGTCTTTGTAATCTCAGAAATCAACAGTGCGTTTTGGTATCGGAGAGAAGCCCTGGATCACATTCTGTGTTGTTCCGTGCAATAAAGAAGGGGCAAAATAAAACCAACAAGATTTGACTCTAATCGCACATTGGAGACAAGTGCAAAAACTCCCAGCTAAGGCAACAAATATCCTCTGGAGTATCAAGGCACTGCCAGTATCCTGAGCAGTCATTTCTCCACTTCACTAATCTTTATAATTGGCTTGTCTTTTGCTGCCATTAATTAAGTGATGTAGTAGCCCATTAATAATTATAAAAGAGTGACACACCTCAGCATTTTCACCTTTCGGTATTAGATGTCACACACTTCTGGTTTGTTGGGTTTGTGGGTTTTGTGTTGTTTTGTTTTTAATAAAAATTAGGCCTAAAAAAAAAACAAACCCCAAAACAAAACAAAAAAGCCAATTTTTTTAATGTCTGTATTTATTTTGCTGTCTTGTAGCACCCTTACCCTTCAGAAGAACAGAAAAAGCAGTTGGCACAAGACACGGGGCTCACTATACTTCAAGTGAACAATTGGTAAGTAACTTTGCTTGGCGTTTTCATGCGG
Organism: Excalfactoria chinensis; assembly: GCF_039878825.1. NCBI lineage: Eukaryota > Metazoa > Chordata > Aves > Galliformes > Phasianidae > Excalfactoria > Excalfactoria chinensis. The sequence continues at coordinate 98,396,224 of NC_092827.1, forward strand.
CCACTGTCCCCCCTAGCTGACCCTTGGCATTTTGGAAGACACCTTCATAGTGTTTGCTCCCACGTTGTGTTGATATGGAAGGGATGGCGTGGGACGAGTGGTTTCAGGTGTGGGGACTGGGAGGTTTGCTGCTATGGAACACAAGTAGGAGTTTCTGGTGTTTTGCTTTGTCAGCGGTTGCGGTGAATTTGGGTCCGGGTTCTATTGAACAGACAGCCCCATCCATCCTGAGAAGGCTGTTGTTGAGCACTTAGGTGAAAAGATGGGCAAGAATGGTTTGGTGAAAAAATGAGCTCTGCTTCTGCAGACTGTGTTGTTATTTTGTGATGCTGTCACACGTTGGGTTCTTATTATCTTTTAATGCTGTTGGTGGATTTTTTCTTTTCGACTGATGCCATTATACCCATTTCTTGTTTTGTTTAAAAAGCCTGGTTCTGTTCGATTGAAGAAACAGCCGTGCTGTATCGTGCTGAAGTACCACATGGGCCAGTTGTGTTTGTTGGTTCTGGCTGAGGCTTGCTGGAGTAATGCTTGTTCAAGGGATCCTTGCTGGATCTGCAGCAGGTTTTGAGCCGCTGGCTGTCTGAGATGTGCTGAAGGCCCCCAGTGAAAATTACTCTTGATTTAAGTGTGAAAACACAACGGCGAGACCTTAAAGAACTTTTAATTTATTATCCTTTGTTCCTGCACCCAAATTCAGGTTTCTCCCACTGTCTCAGAACAAGTGTCATAGTGGAAGTGTATTGCAATCTAATGCCTTGTAAAACTAAGTGTATCTAATTAATTGTCCTAATATTTTCAGATTAGTGTTTATGATGGGAAACCTTATCCTCTTTGAAGTAATACCCAGAAAATGGCCAAGGCAGACGGCAAGCCTGCTGGGGAAAAGGGAGGGAGAGAGGAATGCCAGTTTGCAGACAAAAGTACTTTTTCCGTTCAATAAGTGTCAGAGATTAATATTACTGAAGCTCTGATTACATGGCCTAATCCATTTTAGTGAATAAATTTGGTCTTGATGTCCATTGCACCTACATTAACAAACCCTCCTCAGTCAGAGGGAGTGGGAGCCTATGGGAGAGATTTCAGATATATTAAACCCCATTACAGAAAATGTAATTTCTGTCAATATAATCCCATGTATTCTTCAATTTAGTACTTTAGAGATAACAAGCTACTTACAATATATTTGCCTTTGGAGGATTAATTTACAAAGTGCACTATCTGGGAGACGCAGGCGGGCTCACATAAGCATGGCTTGTAAGGGTTATCAATTTCCGTGACCCCACAGCAGCCCTGGGAGATCAATTTTCTGAAGTCCTTTAAGACACTGAATAAAGGGAGACACCAAATACTTCATCTATGCCAAGTAGGCTTCCGAGATACTTCAAAATGAAGGTATAAAAGGAACCAAACGCAAAAATACATGTTATAAGTAAACTCAAATGGCAGCGTTTTGGCTCAACTGGGAAGAATTAGCATTTGGTTCAGCTTTATGTCCCTCAGCTGTTGTCCAGCCGATAGCCCAGTTGACAGGGCTGTTCTTGAAAGTCTTCCCAGTGCAGAAGCTGGCTGTGTTTGCAGGACCGTACTGAAGGGTAGGGTGGAGCAGGTGTGTGTTGCCTGGGAGGGTCCTGGAGCAGGTTCCGCCAGGTGCCAGTCCTTGTCCTTCCATCCTGGCGTAAGCAAAAACAGCCCAGGGGCAGAGAAGGGAAGGCTGGGGCAGCCCCAGACAGGGCTGGGAGCTGCTCTCAGAGTCACCTATTGGGTGAGCACTAGAGGGCTGAGGTTGCAGGTAGGCATGGAGACAGAGCCAGGCATGCCATGGGGTGGGGAAGGGTCCTGTCTGGACACCGTGTAGGGTGGGCCACCAAAGGAAGTGTGTGTGATGAACTTGGAGAGTATTGAGCTAAAGCCGGAGGAATTTCTCCTGAGTGACTTTCAGTACCCACCTCACCTCTCGTTTGAGGAGTGTTACTTTGGCTTTGTGTCAGATGTGTTTTTATAAGTTCCTTATGTGCAAGGAAAGAAAAAAAAAAAAAAAAAAGTAGGTCAAAATACATTATAACTGAAGTCTTGCGGATGTAGGGCAGGCTTCCTCTGCTCGAGCTTGTTTGGCAATTCTGCCATGGTGTTACAATTGTATAAATTATTGAGAGAATTCCCCTTCCCTCCCCAGCCCTGTGAAGATGTAAGTAACACTGCAGAGCCGGTTGGGGCTTTTCATGGGTGCTGAATGAAGTGTTGAGATGTAGTAACCCAGCCCCTGCTCTTGCTGGGGTGCTGAAGAGCAGGAAGGCTTCGGGGCAGGAGCTGAGCATGCAAATTGCACGCTCACTCGCTAAAGAGCCGGCCATGGGGTGCGTTATGGGAACGCGCTCCCACCCTTCCCCTGAATACATTCCCATATAACACAGCATGCATGAGAAATCCTTTTCACCATTTATTTTTATTATTTTATTGTTATTAATAATGTTTTGCTGCAGGGGAAAAGCAGGGCACCGTCAGTGGTTTAGCTCTGCCTTTATTCTTTGCACTCTTTAAGTCGTTCAGCCACAACTTTAAAAACGATTTGCCTCCCTCCTTAGATTCTTCCAAACTTGTTAACACACACGTACGTTTTTGTGTTAATGATGAGTCATTGTAAATCACTGTTGCAGAGATTAAATGAAATGCTGAAGGGCAGGCTGGGTGCAGATCAGTCATAAATTATTGGCAGCAACACAGCATGTGGGAATACATGAAATGTGCATGAAAAACATAAACTCATGTCTGGTAGCATGGTCGTTAGCCCAGACTGGGAATGCTGGATTTTCTGGATGGAATTATAAGTTTGCCACAGAGAAGCCAGTGAAGAGAGCATTTGTTTTCCATAGATTGAAAGCATTTGAACAATTTTTTTTGTCATATTTTGAATGCCTTTGCAGTATGTGCTCCTTGCATACTTTGGTTCTGGACTGTAACGAAAAAAGGGTGCTTTTCACGTAGGGGCTGCCCAGTGCTCGCGCTCAAGGGCTGATGCACACAACTCCCATTGATGGTGGGGAGTGCAGGAATGGGGTGATGATGTGAGACGTGCTGTAAAATCATAGAATCCTAGAATTACCCAGGTTGGAAAGGACCTCAAAGATCATCAAGTCCAACCACAGCCTAACCATAGCACCCTAACTCTAACATAGCACCCTAACCCTAACAACCCTCTGCTAAATCATATCTCTGAGCACCACGATGTACCAGAGTAGGGCACGTCTTTGAAACATCACTTCTTCACCTTATTTCTAGTGTGTTCTTTCTTTCTCTTCAACTGTGGAATAATCCACGTGGGGGATTTTCAGGTAGGAAGGCAGCCTCAGTGAGCCATACTGCTCCTTAACTTGTTGGTCACTTAACCCTGAGCAGTGTGGGCTTGCAAGCACAGCACTGGGAGTTGGAAGGGGCACCGGTGTGGGCTGACAGCATTGCACAAAGGGACATGGCAGAGACCTGGCAATAGTCAGGTTAATAAGGTGCTTTTCCCCTGTGATAAAAACCACTGTGTGGGTATTGAAATATCCAGGAGGTGGACTCACTTATTGCCTCAGCTGAGAACCGGTCAGGCTAATATTGAGCGATCCGTACAGCTTCCTTGTTTGTTGCATCCCAGCTGAACCTCCTCTTGTTAAGCACTAATGGCAAATAATTGTTCCAAGCAGAGTGGGCAGTTCTCATCAGGGGCTGGGTTAGGTGTTTAGGGGTCGTTTGTGCTTTGTGAAGGTCCAGGTACGCATGGGTAAATTATATTAGTATATATATATAAATACAGATATGTACATAAAATATATGAAGTGTGCTAGTATAATAATGTGCCCACGTATCTCTGTATTTGCATGCCTTTATATGACTCTACGCAGAGGTGGGTTAAAATTACTTATATATATATGAGACGTATGTAGATGTGTGTGCATGATGTGTGCATCTGCATATAGACAAATGTATGGAACCTGCAAATTTGTAAGGCTCTGTAGTGAGGGAACACAAGCCTTTCACTTGGTGCTTTCATTCTGCTTTTGCCAAACTCCCCTTTGTGCTATCTAGGACACAGAGCAGACAATGATGGAGGAGCTAGTCAATATTTTATCTTACCCTCATTCTTCAGCACTTCATTTGCTGAGCTGTATTCAAAGCGTGCCTGAAGATGGAATTGATAATTGCTGATGGGCTTTTCCTATGGTGCTTCCTACTGCAGTACCCAGGTACTCCACTGACCTGTACGTGTGTACACCAGGTCTGCAGGAGTGCAGGAGCTTACAGCTCCCTGCAAAGAAGAAGGGTAGTATTGTCTGGCTGTGCAGGTGAGGAAGTGAGCCTCAGGGAGGTTCGGCTCCAGCACATCCACTTATTTTGGGAGGGTTAGGAACGGAGATGATTCAAGGCGATGGCATGCTGTCTACGTTCAAGGCCCAACAACCACTGAGTTCATGGAAACTCCGAGTTTTTAGTGCCTTGGCGCCCTACACGTCCAAGCTCCAGCACTGGGCATGAAAGAGAGCTGCAATAGGCTTTAACTACTGCTGAAAAGTGAGGTTGCAATGATTTACTCGGTAGCTCCCAAGCAATCCAAGACAACAGCAGATCTGAGAATCCTGTTCTCCAGTGCGGCATTCCGCTGCTCCAGCCAGGGCTGCTCTTATTTTCTTGCCATTTGCTGTTTTATTCGTTCAGTTTTGACCATGTTTGGTTCCCGTAGAGATCAATTTTCCTACATGATAGTGATTTGTTCTCATGACGGATCCATCGTGGTGCTGATGGAGGCTTTGTGAACTTGTGACCAGACTGCTTGCCTGTTAAGGCGTAGGGTGCAAGCAGCTCTAGCAATACAGTTTCCTAACTCTTGAGTTCTTATTTTATGACTCTGGCTTCTTTAAATGTCATTTTTGTGTGTAATTTCCGAGGCTAGCAAAAGAAAAAAACAAAACACGAACCAACCAAACACACTGGAAAAATTGATTAAATAATGTAAATTTCCCTAATCTCATTCTTGGAGACAACTGAAGTTATTTTTGCTGAAACTTTATATGGGGAAAATAAAGTACACAAATAAATAATAGGAGATAGAGGGAGATGCAGACTGGGGGGATGCGGCCCCCAGACGTTGAGGCTGAGCATTTAGCCTTGACATCAGCTTCGCTCAGTTCCTTCACCGAGGGCGAAACTCACCCTGAGCAAAAGGCCAGCACATGACCGGCGCACCACTTTAGTCCCACTTAAGCACTATTTTTAGGGTGTAAGAGGGGGGGAGGAGGCCCACAGGAGGGCACAGCTAAATCAGGTGCAGGTCCTGAACTCTGGGTGGATTTCCAAGCCCGGTGCTGACCCAATCTCAGAACACAAGAGGCAGGCAAGGAGCTCGGTGTGCAGCCCTGCAGAATGCACAGCACGCGGGGGTTTTGGTTAGAGGAAGGTGAAACGCACTCTTTATGTTCAGATTTATCTATCACTGCTTTTGTTGCAGTAAACAGATTAAACGAGAAAAGGTCAAGATGCAATTTGAATCTGTGTAATAACATAACAAATACTTTTCTCAGTAATCAGATACAGTAACTGCAAGTACTTATTTACTTGTAAATGTTAAAACATTCGCAAATTAGCCTCTCAACTTCAGCAATACAAACTTAATCAGAGACCTCGGATTTTGGAAGCCATTCTGCTTTTCTCCTTTCTGTAATTTGAGGGTATGTTCACAGATGTCATCTAAACGCCATTTCTTTACTGGGAATACGCATAAAAGAGAGATGGAAGTAAGAGAGGGTCTGTGTTTCAGGTTTGAAGAACACACGATGTTTGTTATTCCAAAGCAAAACGAGGCGGTGGGTGTTTGCCACGTGAAAGTCATTGCCCTCCCCTATCCCACCCCCCCAGGAAACACTATGCAAGCCCAAGAAAAACATTAGAGAAGGATCTTGCTGGGTGAATAGTTGCACCACTCAAGCAATTTGGAATACGTGCGGTAAATGAGCTGTTCTGAGCGTACCATGTGCTGGGCTTTTAAGGCAGATTTTTGCATTTATGTTTTCACTAAGTCTTAGCTAATTGTTACGCCTTTCACCTTGAATGCCAATTGTAATAGTAATATTACATCTGTAGTCTGTTTCTCTCTTCTTAAATTACAGCAATCAGGAATACTCACGAGGTAAAATACTGTACAGTTACTCATAAGAAAATACTGAAATCGGAGGAAAAATGTTTAGCTTGCATATTGCCTTAGACAGCCCTGGAGAGCTGCCAGCCAAGCAAGGTATTATTAGAAAAGCCAAGCAAATAGCTTGCAGGGGGAAGAGCTGTGAATCCAGAGCCATCGGGTGCTGTCACGTCACCCAGTTTATATGCACGCTGGGTTTGTCAGTGTGTTTCAGCTTGATGAGGCCATGTACAAATGCAGTGTGGTGCTATGAGCATTCAGAGTGTTGTTCCAATGAGCAGGTTTAGGGATCCTGGGCACAAAGGGGTGCGTTCTTGTGAAGGGCAGGTGCTCAGAGTGGGGAGATAAAAGGAGTTTTGGGGGAGGTGCTGCCCTTCTCCTCCAGGAGCTCAGCTCCCGGGCTGCCGCTTAGCCCACCCTGCAGCTCAAAGGGCACTTGAGCTGCCCCAAACCCACTGCTATGCTGTCCAGGGGGCACTGGGAAGGTTCATCCCTTGAGCATCACCCTGCCATCCCCATACCCAGGCTGGGCAGAACCATACAAGGAAATGCTGCAGAATAATTTTGCACGAGCTTATTGATAAAAACCTGACCATCCCACAACTGCAATAAATGGTGTTGGTAACATTTGCAAGTGCATGGCAGCACGGAAGGTTTCTTTTTTGAGTGAGAGAAAGGTCAGTTCCCATGGCAGAATGCTGCATGCTGCAGACGCAATTGAGCTGCTGCTATGTGACCGAAAGGCACATGGTGCTTTAGGAGTTAACATGCAGCAAAACTCATTTTTTTTTTCCCTTGAGCTTTCCATCCTCTTCCGTGGTGATTTTGTACCTGACAAACTTTTTAGTCAGTGCATTAATATTCTGTAACAAATGTGCTGTCAGGTGTCACGGAGATAAGATTAAAAGGCACTGTGCAAACATTCTCCAGTTGCTCTTTTCTCTGCTCCCTCACTGGTTGTGCAGGGCAAAATCAGGGTAGGGATCAGAAGTCTTTCTTTGTTTGCTGTTCTTTAAAAAGCTGAGATTCAGGTGTGCACTCCTTGAGAAGAGCAGGCAGGACGCTGGTTTGTGGCGGAAGCACCATGCTGCAATCCGAGGGCTCTGGGCTGCCTTCTGAGAATGGGGCTTGGGGATCAGCTCCTCTTAGATGGCTCCATCGGGAGAATAAGTCTCAGCATCCAAAAAATAGAGAGGGAGGCAGATGGAGAGAAGGAGAGAGCGATGGCCATTTCTTTGCAAGTCAGGTTTTGGTCTGTTCTTGTCAAATCTACCTGAAGTGTTTTTAAGGATAGTTTGCCTTTCTGGTATGTTGTGCTTGCACAGACCTGATCTCCACCTATTCTGTGTCAACAGTGGCTGAGGCTGGCGTGCAGCATTAAGCACTGCTCACGCTGGGAAAGTGCCCTCAGAGACCCCCTCTCTCACTTACATCATGAGCTAGCTTCGGGCTGCACCTGCATGAAACAAACCGCGCTTCTGAGTGGTTGAAAAGTCAGCCTGAAATATTAAAAATGGGGCAAATGTTGCCTCCTTGTTGGATAAAACAATTTTCCCTGCTCAAAAATGAAACACAGCCAGAGGCGCAGGCAGGGGAAGCCCTCAAATGGTGCCACATGACGGAGGTATAGCTGGTTCTACTGGCATTAAGGCTAACGAGGCTTCCATGTGTTCTTTTTTGAAGAAAAGAGCAGCAGATACTGTGGAAGGAATACACGACTTCCACAGGCTTCAGTGAAATCTGGGTCATGTAACAGTTTCATGGGTTATTATTTACTTTTTCTGCCCAGGCACTGTAGTCTTTCTGGCTTTTTTTTGGCTAACAATAAAATGAGGTATCATTTGCTCCTTTTCGGCTCAAGTTAACCCCAGAGATGTGCAGCTTCTCACTGGATTATAGGCGTGTTTTGTACTCCTTGGTTCATCCCATCTGGGGGCTGAGCTTTGCGTGTCCCACGGTCTTAGAAATTCCTTTTGTCTTTGACATTCCTCTGACCTCCCCGTGCGTATTTTGTTTTCATTGCTTTCCATGGATGTCTTTTCTCCTTCCCCAAATAAAATACCATCAGGGGTAGGACTGTAGGCAAAACGAATTACTTTGCTTAATGGGAAATCACGTTTAGGTAAAGCAGATCACAAAGTAGATGATGAGTAGCGATTGGACAACAGTAATTTGATGTAGGATGTCTTGGGGGAATTCATTCAGAAGAAGTGTGTGGTTGTTTTTCAGGTTGGTTCCAAACCAGTTTCCCAGGTGCCCACATCACACAGAGCACACCAACATGTGCGTGTTTGTTGTCTCAGCCATGGTAGGGAGGACCCGACTACAGGAATTAAGAGCTTCCCCCATCCACCCCAAGCTGCTGCCTCAAGGTGTAGACCAGAGCATACCAAAGCTGATTTCATGTGTGACTTGCAGGTCCCACAGATAGGTTGTTCAGATCCTCACCTCTTTGGTGAGCTTTTTATTCATGACCCTTGGTTGGCTTCTGTTTGCCCTGCAGGCTGGAAGGGGCTGGTAATGGGATGCCCATGTGCATGCAGGCTGGAGGACTACAAAGAGCTTCCAGCTCTGTTACCATACCCAGTGTAGTTAGGGATGAGTGGGGAAAAAAAAGCTGTCGGAACACAGCTCCATGTTTGATGCACGGGAACCTGAGAGCTCGAAGGAGGTACCCCTGACCATAGAATTGCATAATCATAGAATGACTTAGGTTAGAAGATTATATGGTTCCAACCCCCTGGCTGTGGGCAGGGCCAACTTCCCCTAGATCAGATTGCTCTGAGACCCTTGAGGACTTCCAGTGATGGGGCATCTACAGCTTCTCTATCCACTCTGCTCCAGTGCCTCAGCAGCCTCATTCCTTCCTAATATCTAATTCATATCTTCCCTCTTTTAGTTTAAAACCATTACCCATTTTCCTGTCACTACACGCCCTGATAAAGAGTCCATTCCCAGCTTTCCTGTAGGCTCACTTTAGATACTGGAAGGCTGCTATACAGTCTCCATGGAGTCATCTCCAAGCTGAACAAGCCCAGCTTCCTCAGGGCCTCTTTGCAGGAGAGGTGGTCCAATCCTCTGAGCATCTTTGTGGCCCACATGCATGGCAGGAGGAAGCCCAGAGATCACCACAGTGGCCTAAAAACAAGATGCTGCTGAATCAACAGAGGAAGATTCCACAGTGGAGAAGGGGCTGTGGATCTGCCTGTGCACCATTGGCTTCTGTGCAGGGAGAGCGTTTTTGGAGTGGGAGAGATTTTGGCTGGCAGCACGTTGCAGAGCCAGCACCGTATTGAATCAGCATGAGCTAGAGCAGCCTTAGCACTGCTTCGCAGGATGAATCCTTGCCATATTCCTTAAAGGCTAATTGTGGCACACAGAGATCAACAGAGTACAGCTGCGCTGGGATTTGGGAGTAGGGAAGAGACAGGAGGTCAGCCCTGCTGGCACTTTGCCATTTAAAGATTTCCCCTTACATCATCTGGCTGCTGAGGGCGAGTTTACATCTGCTCTGCGCCACAAGGGAATTGCGGTGTCGGGGAAGGAGCCTGCCGTGGGCCCCCGCCGCACAGCCCCACGTCTGCTGGGCAATGGGGCACTGTGGGGAGCAGCCCATCAGCTGTACCTGGCCCATAGGCAGTGGGATTCCACTTGGGCAGGGCTTTGTCTGAGGTCAGGACAGACAGAGAAAGGCAGCACAAGGGGCTCACTCGAGGGGGGTTTGAGCATGGGACGTGGACACAGGTAGAGCAGGCTGAATGTAGGGCACGGCTGGCTCTGCACAGCCTACCTGATCCCAGCTCTCTGCTTTCTATTTCTGTGCTCGATGTGCTTGGTACATTAGCAGTGTTGGCTTGTGAGAGATTCAATAGCGCTCTCCTGCTTTCAAGCAACTTTTCTGAATGCACAAGATGAATACATCGGTGGGGTCACATAGTAATGCTTGAAGTCAGCAGCTATTTTTAAAACTAAATTGCAGAACCACACGTGGCTTTCATTAGTGCTTTACATCAAATTTGTCAGCTAATTAGTGGTTTTTCATCACTCGTTTTGCATAGTATTTTATTTGTCCGCTCTTCAGCATCGTCCCATGACACCCCTGGCCTTGTATGCAGTCACAGGGGCTGAGGCTGCCAGCCCCAAGGGAGGAAGAGGAGAGCCCTGGGGGCCCTTCCCATGCTCCCAATGGATGAACCCACTGTGCCTACCTCAGCACTGGGTCTCCAGAGCGAGTGCTGAGCAGCCCGTGCACCCTTTTCCCTCCCTACCTCCATTTAGCGTTGCGGGTGATGCATTGCAGTCCCAAACTGTCATCCTTTCAAAGGAGGAGGAGAAACTTAAGAGAAGTTGCCAAGCATGACTTCATAAAGCCTGACTTCAAACTGAACCGAATTTCTTGAGTGTCTTAGATTTTCTTATATATTTTTACAAATAAAGGGAGTAGGGAGAGCGTGGATTGCTAATGGCTGGTAGTTACGGGTCATTAAGCTCACTAACTGACTTCAGGATCAGAACTTTCTAATGAAGTCTGTAAAGCACCCTTTTCACATTTATTTCTCATTTTAGGAACAGGGAGATGTGATTACCACTCGAAAGTCGGCAGCTATTTGTTCAGTTTGTAATTACAGGGGAGCTTTTTGTTTCTAAGGCTGTTTTTAAAGCACTTGACATTATTCTGAAATAATTTAAGGATTTTGTTTCTTTCTTGATTTTATTTTATTTTATTTTTTTTCTTTTCTGTAGCTCGTTCTTTGCAAAAGCTCTGGAAAACAAATGCCCAAAAAGAAAGTAGGTTAAAATAGGGGATAAAATGGTCACTCAAGTGTAACAATCCCAGTTTATTGCACGCTTTCCATTTCAATTGTTTTTATTAGAGATAAACCTGTTAAGCATTGAGGAATTAAGTGCTGAGTAGAGGAAGTCATTCCATTGGGGTATAAATGAAGGATCCCCATATGTGAAAAAGGCTCTGCCTGGTTTTACAAGTGAATTATTGGCCCATTCGAAGGGCTCTGGTTACTTTGGCATCTGGTATAAAAACGATGGTTTGTTTGTTGTCAGGAGGGATGTCACTTCTTTTTCAGAGGGACAAGAGACATTTTAGCCCTGGTGTCTGTGGGTGTTACACTCCATAAGCGTGGTCTGCCAGGGGGAGCTCAGATGAGGCAGAGGGATTTGGGAGGCTTCCTGGCACTGCCATTTCACACAGACTTCTGGCTGGCAGCCCACACTTTGGGATGGAGTTGACAGTGCCAGAAGTCAGTGCTGGGGTGGCACTATCTTTGCTGCGAGGCTTGAGGGAGAAAAAACCCAACGTGCCACTGAGTCCCCAGCAGCGCCTTCAGACAGCTCGGGCTGAGTAATCTCACTCTGGAGCTGCACGTTGGAAGACCCCATAATTTCTCTGACAATTCTTGAGCAAAGGTGATTTTGGAAACTATACAGCAAAGGATGGCCTCGCTTTATTCACTTGACAGAACTGAGACACAAGGGGAAGGGAGAAAGAACAGATCTGTGTGGAAAAATGTCAGCGGGGCTGTAACCTGAGCCCGGCACTCTGTGCCTTCCCGAGGCTTTGGTGACCCTCCGAAAATCCCTGCTCTCTGCCTGTTGTTATTGCTGGCAATCTCCAGCTAAAACTGCCTTTTGTCACCAGCGGCCATGTGCTGCTCGCTGGGAAGAAACAAAACTGCTGTGTGGTAACAGGGCAGCCAAGCTGAAGGTCAGAGTGTGGTGCAGATTGGGCATCAGCCCAGGCTGGCTTCTGCCATGAGACAGGGAAGGATGAGGGCACAGGGTGAGGAGCATCCCAGCAAAACATAAAGGGCACAGAAGTGTTTCCTGCTCCTTGACTTGGGACTGGGCAGGTGCGATGGCTTCTTTTTGCTTGTTTGCTGGGTCATGGCGGCAAGGTGCCATCCTCACAGCCAGCAGGGCAAGGAAAAGTTAACTTTAAAAACAGAAATGTCTTTAGATTTCTGTGTTTGCCCAACTGTTCAAATGGTTCCTTCAGTGCCAGATCCTTCCCTTTGCAAAGAGAAAAACACACAACCCAGAGCCAAAGAGCCAGTTGGCAGCACATGTTTTTACTGGGAGGTGGGTGCAAGCCATGTGCTGGAGATGTTCTGTTTATTCCTGTATGGATGCTGCTCGCTGGGGAAAGAATAAGCAGAAAGCACTTGTCAGAGCAAACACAGAAATGTACGGAGCAATGGTACAGGGAAAAATGCACCCTTTGTGCAGACCTCAGAGCCCGAGTGGATCTTTACTCACATCAGTAACGTTACTCTGTGGTTTTGAGTTTTCTGCCTAGTTGTATTTTGAAACTAATGAATGTAAACAGCTCTTAATATGCAGATACCTACTTTAGGTCTTGATTCCCCTAAGCCTATAAAAATCACAGTGATTCAGGGTTTCCTATCCTTGAGATAGGTCAGTGTGAACCTATGGGAAAAAGGGCAAATCAGAGTTTTCCCATTTGCTTTTCTGTGCCTTCTTTTTTGCTGACAATACATCAGCCCAGCGCTCCGTAAAGTCCAAGAGTGATCAAGAGATCTCAGCCCCTCTATCAAAGAAAGCAGCAGAGAGCATGAAGGGATTGTCCCTGTGCTGCACATTTGTGCAACCAGAGCTAGCTCACCGCTTTGCGGAGCTCACCAATGTGATTTATTAACGTAACGGCGCTGCATCGTGTTCTCTCAAGGCAAGACACATTAATAGTTTTAATCTGATGGTTTCTTATGAATTCCAGGTTTGGGATGCAGGAAGAAACTTGAAAGCAAATACTTTAGTTTTTGGTTTTTTTTTTTTTTTAATGCATAGTAGTTTGGAGTCTACTATAATGCAAAGTAAAGCGTTCTGTTACAAAGGCAGGGAGGATGGGACAGAAGGTCAAAGGGCATCCTGGAAACAAACAGCTGGACCAGTTTATTTAAACAGATACAAGGATGGGGAGCTGACCTCAGTTTGACTTCTAGTGGGAGGAGCAAGAATGTCATTTTATTACTTTGCCCAGAAGGAAAATGTTCTCGCATCTGAATTCACCCTGAAGACATCCAAACACAGCGCTGCTTTGCGGATCAGCCACTTCTATAAAATACTTAAGAGGAATGCACAGGAAGAAGGGAACTATTAAGTACCTGTGTGTAAAATGCGTTTAAAGCAGCCATCCCAAGTGATGATATGGGGCAGACAGGTGAAAATGCGTCCTACTGTAGCTACCTCAGCTGGATAATTGTACTTAATATCGAAATGAGAGCTTTGTTCTTAATATATATGCTACAAGGAGAAGGGGGAGGCTGTGATGTTTGGGTGAGCATCCTTAGCACTGGGTGTCTCTTTGGTCTGGAACTCTTTGGAGCTTTCAGTGCCAGCTCTTGAAGGTGCTGCAATGGAAGGAAGGAGCAAAGACTGCCAGCGCCTGCAAAAAGAACGTGGCTGGGGCACAAGGCTTTGTGTTGTTGTTTTACTTGGGAGAGTTGCTGTGAAAATTGCTTTCTGCAAATGCAGATTACAGATATGAAACAATTTTCTAATTGGTCATGGAGCTAAGGCAGCTAATGGGGGAAAAAAAGCAGCTTTTTTTAATTGCTTATTTCACATGGTGTTTGTGCTACACCTGTGCTTATAATGAGAAAGGAGAATTAGTCTAACCTTCTGCTCACATGATTCTGATTTTCATGGTTTGTACAAGATAATGATAAACTGATTTGCAACACCGTTGCCTGGAATGGAGGGTTTCTTGGTGGAAGTGAGTCCAAAAATTGACACGGCGCTGTTGCTGACAAAACGTGACCTACTTTGAGCATAAAGTTTCCGGAACATGGAATTTGGGTTTTTGTGTAGTTGAAGGTTTTGAGCCCATTTCCTCAAAACCGTTTTGATTAGCGCCCAACATCTTGATTAGTGTTAGCAGGCTTTTGTGTGATGGGAAGCAGATAGGAGGCACCCTAAATTGCATCCCACTGCCTTTATCTCGACTGCAGGAGAACCCTTGCTGAGCCGTAGCAAAAGGCAACAAAAACAAGCACCAAGTGACCCTTTGTGTGCTCTAGCATCGCATTTTCTAAGTGCGATGTGGCCTTACATACGCTTACCCTTCTTCTTTTCCTAGCAAGTATTGAGGGATGCGTGTTGTTGTTATTTCTCTCTTAAAGAACTCGAAGCCCGGTTCTGAGACTTTGTGATGCCATAAGTAAACCTCGGGGGAGGTTTTTTCCAGGTGGCTTTAATGAAGCTTTCTGATGAGCAAAACCACAAAAGCAGCCCTTCTGGCACACACTGATGGGACTGGTTTGCAGCCACACTTTGGGTTTCTGCTTTCAGTGCCACCAGGACTTGTGCAGTGCAGACTGGGGCACTTGTGATCACTCCCCTCGTTCTGTTTTTCTTCCAATTATGTTGAGTATCCCTTTCCCATCTCGGCATTACAAGGAGTTTGGTTGCAGAGAGCCGTTTGGAAAAAGGACCGTATACCTTTTTTCTTTCCAAGGATCTGCTTTTCATTGTTCGGGGGGGGGGGGAATTTTCAGTAGTCCAGTAATTACAGTTTAACAAGATGTTTGCTGTAAATGGTCGGGCCTAGCTGGAGAAAACAGGATTATAAATTCAATTACTGTAAAGCTATGACCTCGCCTTGACCCCTCAGACTTTGCATAAAGAGGGAGGGGGGGAAAAAACCCACCAAGAAATGGCTATGAGGAATGCAGGGCTCTGAAGTCCCCAGCAGTGTGACTTAGTGGCGATAAAACTCCAGACGTTCCCTCATTTGATGGTGTTCTGCCATCACAGTTCATTATCTTAATAGCGGGCATTAAAAGAGAATTAGGTTTGCAAGAGGTACGGGAAGGTTTTGATAATAAAAACTGCAAAAAGAAGTCAGAGGACATGAGACAGAAATGCCACTAATTAGGAGGAGGCAGCAGATGCCCTTATGAGCATCCCTCCGTCGTCACCCACTTTTTGTGCCCTACTCTGAACCGCCAAGAGTGTCGCTGGCATTGTTTCCTGAAAACTCCACTAATTCCCCCATGAAAAGATGCAATGGAAGTGTCCAACTGTGGTAAGAGCAGGCCAACATAAATCAGCTCCCAAACCCCAAGCCTGAGCTGCCAGGGGTCAGCGGGGGCCAGGGGCCGGCTGTGGCTGAGCCCGCGCCAGCCTGACGGAGCGCGGTACTGGGGCAAGGCTCGGGGCTGGCCCTTCCCTAACCGATTACTTTGCTCTTTCTGTTGCAGGTTTATTAATGCTAGAAGAAGGATAGTTCAGCCCATGATAGACCAGTCCAATCGAGCAGGCAAGTCCCTAGTAGTAACCGTATTCAAGTCACACAGGCAAAACCCATCCTCGAGCCATTCACTGGGAGGTCCGTTACCTGGTAAATAAATGAGAAACGAGCACTGGGAGTCACTGACAATTAAAATTGGACCCGCTTTGTTTAATTCAATGGTGATCGTTTCCCATGATTAAAATATTAGGGATAAAAAAAAAACAAACACAAAAACAAACAGTAAAATTCAAAGAAGGAACTAGAATGACCTGCTCAATGTTCAGACCCTCCTTATACATTCAGAATTAATGTTCTTCCTATTTTTTGTTGCGTTTGTTTTGAGTTCTCCCTCCCAGCTTTTTCTGCTCCTGTGACCACTCCCTGGTGCATGGCTTGGTGTGGAATTGCTGTAAACTTTATTACCTGTCAAAAGGGCAGAGGGGTCAGAATCGCTTGTGGGACTCAGTAAAGTTCAAAGACATTCAATGAGGTAGAGCTTTATGTGCTTTAATAACCCAAGGCAGCTTACTTCTGAAGCCAGATTTTAATGTACAGTTAAAACCAAGGCTTTAGGTACTGGGACTCGCTCAGGGTCCCTTTGTCTCTCATCTCTTCTTTTTAGTATCTGTTGGGATCTTGGAGCAGTTGGGTTTCCCTTTTGGGGGGATATTTTTTAATCCAGAGTTTTCACGTGCCAGTCCCGCCTGGGGCTGCAGCTCACTGTGGGTATTTACCATTACCCTGAGCCTCTTTTTTTTTTTTTTTTTTTTTTTTTTTTTTTTTTTTTTAACCATTGATAATATTTACCATTGTTGAGCCTTGCTGCCAGCCTAACCAAATCCATCACTGACAATGATGCCTTTGGGCAGTGCCTTCTCCTCGAACACATCTGATTATTTGGCCATTAGAGGTAAATCTCTGGCAGGGACGTGCTCAGGTCCCGCTCTTGTAAAAGCTCATGGACGTAATTTAACACACTGGGATTGCAGTGTGACTGTTCCAGTCGTAAAATCCAGCCCCTGCACAGGTCTTGGCATTGACGTCAGCAGCGGCAGCAGCTGGAGCCGAAGCTCATCACGTCTCAATATTTCTGATGGCCAACTTCATTTACTTCCAAACTCGCAGGAGGAAATTAAGCCCAAGACGTGCAGGCTTGTCAGAACAGCCACCTAATTCGAGCAGTAGATTATTTTTTCTCTTTTTTGAGCCCATGGTGGTGGTCATCCTCACGATTCCCATACAGTCCACGGGTGCCAGGGTCGTGCCTTGACCCGACGCAACCAATTGGGATGCTGTTGACAAGCCCTCTTCTGCACTCTTTCAGTAAGCCAAGGGACGCCCTACAACCCTGACGGGCAGCCGATGGGAGGCTTCGTGATGGACGGCCAGCAGCACATGGGCATCCGAGCACCAGGTAAGGCCCAGCCCAGCCGGGTGCCCGCTTCGCCCCGCTCCGCTGCCTGCCTCGCTGCCTGTCCTCTGCCCACGCCGCCAGGGCACCGAGCTCCTTCGGAGGGCTGCGGTTTGGAAAAGGGGCTTTCGGCGCTATCTGTTGACTTTGCTCATCCCCTGGCATCTTCTTGGATTTTTCTCTCCCTCTAGGACCTATGAGTGGAATGGGCATGAATATGGGCATGGAGGGGCAGTGGCACTACATGTAACCTTCACCTAGGTACCCAATGGCAAAGCCGGGGGGAAGTAAGTACAAATGGGGTCTTTGTTCTCACTTTGTTCCAGGGATATTTTTTTTCCTCCGTGCATTTCCCTACATTCTCCTTGCCCATAGCTTCATGCTTGTTCATTCCTCTCCATCCCACACCTGGTCTCCTCCGGTTTCCTTCCTTTCCCTCTGGTTCAAGCAAGCTTGCCAGCTCCCGAGCCCCGCGCGCCATGCACATTTCTGCGTGTTGCTATCGCACAGCGCTGACCACATGACAAAACAAGAAACAGCCGGGAGGTGGGGAGCGAGTCGTCATGGCAACAGACTGATTTGCAAAATGTAAGCAGTCTGCAGCAGTGCAGGGAGAGGAAAGAGCATGTCCCCAAAGTGTCATAAATCTGTCTAACCGCAGTTGATGCATGAGTTACATTTCTACACTAACCTGCAAGACACCAAAAAGCCAAACAGAGACTTCTTTTAGGTAAAATAAACAGCGGCTTCACTTAGGGCTGGGTACGTTTTGGAAAGCGATCAACGAAACTTTGGGGTGTTTTTTTTTTCAAGTTTATTTCTCTTTGTCTGTCCATCATAATGGGATTACGTGTGGCAAAGGAAAAAGAGAGAATACAAAATAGAGGTGTGCACAGCAGGCTATGGAGCTTAGCCCAGGCTAATTGACTATATCCAAATTAAGTATGCCATCACTTGCAGTGTGACAAATGGATTTGACTTATTCAGTATACAAAAATAGAGATCATTAATGCAATCTTCAGTGGCAGACCTCGTGAAGAAAGCCTAGAAAAACTGTCCCAGATTTTTTTTCTTTTTTTTGGGGGGGGGGTGGGGGGGGTTGGGGCTCTTGTCTTTTTATAGAGGAAAATACATTATACACATTTTTGTTTAAAAAAGAAAGAAGAAAAAGTGAAGCAAAGCAGCTCGAAACACTAAGGCACCGGTACCATGCCCGGGCGATACTCAGTCCTGTTTCTCTTGCTTTGTTTCTAGAGTTGGGAGCAGTTATTTGGGCATCTTTGTTGCTCTCCTGCTTATTAGAGGAGAGCACTTGAAGCTCCCAAGGCTGAGGGTGTCTGGGAGTCGTCTTCACTGGGTGCAAGTCGGAACGAAGTTTTAACAATTAGCTGTGCAAACATTCAACGGAGCTTGGGAATGCAACAGCCTTATTACCTCATCATGGAAATTTCTAGCTTAGTTAATTTAAATATTGTTTCTTAGTTTCTGGGTCAATTAAATTTAAATGATGTATTTTATGCTTCGTGACCAATTAAATTAATAGGTTATTACAAAAAAATATTATCGTCTTTTTTGATTAAAGAGCTGTGAGTACAGTATATTTTATAAGCAATTTTCATTAGTTCAAAAATGTTCCTTTAGGCTAGATTAAGCAGCTATTCATTGCTAGAGCCTTGAGACCTGATTCCAAGGTGTTCGGAGCATTCACGGCGCACTATTACTTAGAACTAAAGCCAATTGAACCTACTTAGCGATAGCGTATGCCTTTCACCCTTGATGATTATGGAGCTTATAGCTCTCCGAAACAATACACCTGTCAGTTCCCATCAGCTCCAGCAATCCAAGCAGAAGGCAGAGGCCCACGGAAAGCAGGAGGTTTTATTGTTTTAGGTCCAATTTTTCTTATTGTTCTCCCGACCCCTGAAAGGTCGACTGAGTTGCGCGTCTGATTTTTTCAGACAGAAGTGATCGCAGGGAAAGAATTAATTGATAACTGTCATTGATTTGTGTGTGTGCGTGCGTGTGTTTAAAAATACAGGTTTGGTTTAACGTCGTCCTTAGCAATCCTATCCATTTCAGCTTCGTATGAGGCTTTTGTGCAGCGGTGTATGTGCTTGCTGCACAGCCTGTTTTTGAATGGCGAAAATACTCTGGACGGATCCAAAGTAGCGGGGCTGGCGAGCTGAATAAATAAATGGCTGTTGACCAACGCTGGCCTCTTTCTCTCCGCAGGGCTGCAAAGTGTGCCAGGGGATTATGTGTCTCGGGGTAGTCCAATGGGTATGAACATGGGACAGCCAAGCTATACCCCGCCCCAGATGCCCCCCCATCCCGCTCAGCTGCGTCACGGCCCCCCCATGCATACCTACATTCCTGGACACCCTCACCACCCAGCGATGATGATGCATGGAGGACCACCCCACCCCGGAATGCCCATGTCAGCATCCAGCCCCACAATGCTTCATCCCGGCGAGCCGGCGGCGAGCGGACAAGTGATGGACATTCATGCTCAGTAGCTTAAGGGAACGAATGCGTGCTGTCCACAGAGACGGCGGATTTCAAACATTGTCTTTCTGCAGTGACTGCGGAGTTCCGTTCTTGGTGTCGACTTTGGACCAAGGGACGTTCCTATTCCTCACAGGGACCCTGACAAGCAGGAAAACAACGACTGAAGTCAACTTCTGGGGACATGCTAAATACCTATATGAGACATTAAGAGAACAAAGAGTGAGATATTGTAAAATGCTATTATACTGTTATCCATATTACGTTGTTTCTTATAGATTTTTTAAAAAAAAAATGTGAAATTTTTCCACACTATGTGTGTTGTTTCCATAGCTCTTCACTTCCTCCAGAAGCCTCCTTACGTTGAAAAGAAGCCTTACACTCATCCTGCAAATGACAGAAAGGGCTTATTTGCAGGATTTTTAGAGCATTAAAATAACTACGTCAGGCAGAAGAATCTTTCTTCTATCCTAGGATTTCAGCCATGCACACTCTCTCTCTCTCTCACTCTCCTCCTCTCTCTCCCCCTTTCTTCCCCTTTTTCTCCCTTTCTCCCAGTCTCTCTCTCTCTCTCTTTCTAGCCCGGGGCGTGAATTTGCATGTCTAATTCATTTACTCACCATATTTGAATTGGCCTGAACAGATGTAAATCGGGAAGGATGGGAAAAACTGCAGTCATCAACAATGATTAATCAGCTGTTGCAGGCAGTGTCTTAAGGAGACTGGTAGGAGGAAGCATGGAAACGGAAAGGCAGTGTATCCGAAGCCTAATTGTCACATCAGAGAGCATCGTAGTCCCCATGCAGCAACCACCACCTTGTACATCACTTCCTGTTTTATGCAGCTCCAAACGTGGACTGAAGATTTATTTTGTAATACGTTGAACTTTCTTTTTGTTTTCTGGGCAAAGCATCCATCGGTCACGTGTGCGTTGTTTGGTTTGTTTGTTTGTTTGTTTGTTTTGTTTCCATATAGTCCCATCATGGAGCATTTCTGTACACATTGTAAATAAATTTTTGTGCAAAAAAAAAAAAAAAAAAGAAAAAGAAAAAGAAAAGAAAAAAAAAAAGGAAAAAAAAAAAAAAAAGGACTGGAAAAATGATCTGTATTATTGCAATTTCTTTCTTTTTTTTTTTTTTTTTTTTTTTTTTTTTTTTTTTTGTAAAAGTAGCAGTTTGGTATGAGTTGGCATGCATCCAGATTTACTAAGTGGGATAAGCTAATTATACTTTTGTTGTGGTTAAACAAAAATGCTTGTTGATAGCCTTTTTTTCTATCAAGAAAACCAAGGAGCTAATTATTATTAATAATAATCATTGCACACTGAGTCTTAGAGTTTCTGATTGAAACAGTTTGGATTGTATAATAACTCAAAGCCCAGTTGTAGTAGTTTGAGTGCAGTAATGAAATCTGAATCTAAAATAAAAACAAATTATTTTTTGTCATGGTGACTCCACTGCTTGCAACATTCGTTTCCTGCCCTTCTCTGCTCTCTCTGGCTGTTCTGACCCAGCTGGGAGCCGGGCAGCTCCACAACCCTTCCGGCTCCAAAGGTGTGTCAGCACCACCGGCCCTCAGCGTAGCTGCTTCACATTTGGAGCATGGAAATGCAACGTTGCACTGCCTAAGGAAGCTCTTTTTGGTGCTGGGGGGTTGTCAGGACGCTGCCGTTAGGAGATATCATGGGGTGTTTGTTAGTTCGCAGCTGAGAAGGTGGTGAAATTAACAACCCCGTCCCTCCTTCCCCAGACAATACAGTTTTAAAGCGCAGCTGACCATTTCTTGAGCCACTGCTGCGCTGAGCTGGAGCTGAGCACGTTAAGGGAGGGGGAGAATCCAACTTAGGAAACGTTGGCCGGGAAATGGTTGGCACTGAGGATGCCAAGTGCTGCGCGAGGGGCTTCTGCGGCCGGGGGCTGCACGCTGCTACATGCCGGGCCTGCGTGCTCGGAGCTTCCATGAACTCACAGCTGTCGCGGCGAGAGGAAACCAAGCGCTTGGTACAGCTCGGGAAATGGCACCGAAGTCTGAATAAAGGCAAAAGAATGGACCCCATCCCCCCTCCCCGACCTCCCACCTCCCATCTCGGTGGGAGCGCGTTGGCGATGCGGGGTCAGGTGTGGGCAGCGCGTATCCTGGGGTGTCCCCAGCAGGGTAGGGGCAGGAAGCAGGAGCTGAGCGCGGTGGGGGTGGGATGGTGGTCCGGACCCGATGCTCTTCGTGGTCTTTCCTCAACCGTAACGATCCGGTGATGCAGCGATGCCGCGATAAGGGCGCGGGCAGGGCGCAGTTGAGCAGGCAGCGTAGCACTCTGAATCAAGAACGCCACCGAAGTGGGGTCCTCCCCCTCATCCCCCCCCAACCCCCCTCCGCATCTCCTCCTCCCCCTCCCTTCCTTCTTTCTTAACTCTCACTTTTCTTCTTTTCCCCTTCATTTTAAAGGGCCGACACACCGCGCACAGGCGGCCCAGCAGCGGCTCCCGCTTTGTCAGCTCCACAATGACACTTTTCTACCCAAACCTGATTGAATGCCTCTCCCTTTCTGCTTGTCCCCCCCCCAACACACACACACACACACACACACACACACACACTCCTTTTTGTTGTTGTTTTGTTGTTTTTTCCTTCTTTTTCATGTTTCTCGAAGGGCGCAAACAAACCGCCCCCTGCGCGGAGGGCACACGCGTCCCTTCCCCGCACGGCCCTTCCTCCGTGGGACCTTATTTTGGTGGGGGGGGTGGAAGGTAAGAGGGATTGAGAAGGCTGGGGAAGGAGGGGGGGGGTACAATCCCGACGACCCCCAGCGCCTCATCCCAAGACGTTTAATCAGCTGTAATTAGTAACCCGCTCGAAACGAGGAATATGCCTCGACGGTATTTTTATTGTTATTGTTCATCGCCCGACGTTGGACGGCTTCGGAGGCACAGGAAAGAGAAGTAAACGGGTTACAAATAGGGAATTATCCCTCGTTTAGCATTAAAATTCATTTAGATAAAATTGCCACAAACATTTAAATGGGGAGATTAGTTCCCCCTCACGCCTTATTGCACTCTCTCAATGGCTCCGTTAAGAACATTTTACACGTTGGAAATGCCGCCTTTTCGGGCCGCTCGCTGTTTCCTAGCTACCCTCCTTTCAGGGCTCCGGGGGAGGCCGAAGGGGGGACGGGTTGGGGGGGGGGGGTGGCCTGGCTGCGGCTCAGCGCTCCTCGGGGCCCGAAGTGGGGGGGGGGGGCGAAGGGAGCGGGGGGTGCGCGCCCCGAGGGACCGCGCGCAACGCTGCGCTGAGAGAGGAGGAGGAAGAGGAGGAGGAGGAGGAGGAGGAGGAGGAAAGGCGGCTTCGACTGCCATCTCTTGGGGGCTCGGGAGAGTGCCGCGGGGGGCATTCCGCCTCTGCCGCCGGGACGAAGTTTGAGCGGCCTCCTGGTAGTTTTTTTTAGCGCATCCCTTTCATGTCGCTATTTTTAATGACGATTTTAAAACGTGTTTTTTTTTTATTATTATTATTATTAAGGGTTGTTTATTATTATTATTATTATTATGTTTGATTTTTCCTGGAAATGCCCTGCTGTGAGCGAGGAGGGGGGGGGGAGGGGGGAGGTGAAGACACCACCCGGTTGCTGTGCCCCCCCACACCTCAGAAACGGGGACTTTGAAGCACTTTGTGGCCGCGGAGTGCTCAGAGCGCCCCGAGCGCTGCTGCTGCGTGGAAACTCCGCTCTCCTCCCGTCCCGGAGGCGGCAGTGAAGGGGGTCGGCGTCGGGCACGGCCGGGGGGGCAGCGAGGGGCCCTCGGTGCCGTACCCAGAGCTCTGTGCCCCCCATCCCTGAACCTCCGTCGGCCCCGCTCGCCCCGTGGCCATGAGCGCACGGCCGTGCGGCAGCTGCTCCCGCAGCTCCGAGTAACTCTTTCGGATAAGAGCTGCGGGGGGAAGAGTGAAAGGAAAAAGAAAGACCGTTCAGTTTTTTCTCTTTCTTTTTTTCTTTTTTTTTTCCTTTTTTTTCTTTCTTCTTTCCCCTTTGGTGCCATTTTGGATGTCATCTGTTACCGTGGTGACTGTGCTCAGCCCCCAAAGCCCCGGGATTGTTAAGGGGGGAAAAAAAAAGAAGAAGGAGAAAAAAAAAAAAAAAAAAAGCATGCTATTTCTGCACCGTCATTTATCACTGTCACCGCATAATGATTCCCCTCGCAGCTCCTTATTGATGTTTGTAATTGCATTATCTCATAAAGGGAGGGGGTGGGGGCCGCGGTGATCAATGGGGCCGCGCCGAGCACGTCGGGGTCAGGGGCTGCGGGGGGCGGCGGGGCCCCCCTCTGCGTCCCCCGCTGCCAACAAGTCCGGTGCACCCGGAGCGGGGCCGGCAGTGGGGAACCCCGGAGAGGGGTCGGGAGAGGGGGGGGAGGGAAAGGCCCCAACTAAGGCAATGGGAGCGGGGTTACATTGAGTGGGTCGGGGAAAAAAAGAAAAATGAAGGGTCGGTCGGTTCTTGCCCCGAATCTCTGCTGGGCCACCGCTTGGCCGGGGGCGACAATCTGCGTTCTTGGGGAGCTGTTTCTGCCGAGTGGCGCCTCGAAAAACCCCAAAGCCAGGCACCAGCGCACCGAGCCGTGCCTTCTCCGTGCCCTCCGATCTTCCTCTGCCCTCTCCTCCAACCCCCCTTCGCCCAACGGAGCTTTCTGTCTTCAGCGCACCGCCACCAAGCCCTTCTCCTTCCTCTCCCCGAGTCCCACGGAACGAACTCCGCTCCGTGCCCCCCTAAGTGACGGAAGGAGCCGTTCCGCTCCGTTCTCCCCTCTAAGCCCCGCGTTGGGGGCTGCGGGACGGAGGGTGCCGAACCCTGAGCGCCGCTCTCCGGAGGTGCCATCCCCGTCCCTTCGCGTTGTTTTCTCCCTCCTCCTTCTCCCGGGGATGAAGGTCGCTTCTCCCGTCGGGCTCTACCGGAACGCCTCTCCTCCGCTTCGGCACAAACGGCCGCATTTCCGAATTCACTTCATATTGACTCCGTTTTTACTCCGTTTTTCCGACGCCCGGCAGTGGGGCGCTGAGATTTCAGGTGGGAACGAACCCAACGCCGCAGTTCCCCCCCCTGCTTTCCCTTCCCCCCCATCTCAGCTCCGACGGTTCGCGGTTGGGCTCTTATACAATAACACCGAACGCTCGCGGCCCACCGTTAAAAGAGCGAGAAACGAGTCCGGTTGGAGCGACGGTTTGTTTATAGAACGAAGATGGTTCGAACAGCAAAGAACAACAAAACAACACCAACAACCAACAACACGAAACTGCAGCTGCAACCAAAACAAAACAGAAAAAGAAAGAAAGAAAAAAGAAACGACAAGCAGCCCGCCGTGATTTACGGTTATGAAATCTTTGATCGCCACGTTAATGTTTCTTTTTCTACCTTTCATTTGCATTTTAATCTATCGAATCTTTACAATTTCGCTGCCTCCGATCCCGGTGATTGATGACACCTCTGAAAAGGGGGGGGGGGGGGGGAATAAAAAGCGCAGCGTTCCGGGAGGGCTCCGCTCTTTGCCCCCCGCTCCCCCCCTTCTTTTCGGCCGCTCCCCACCACGTTCAAGCGGGCAGCGCCAATTAATTACGCCTTTTTAAATGTCAAAGGTATAAATAAAAGCCCCCCCCCCCCCCTCTTCCCCCTACCCCTCGCTTTCCCCCTCTCCCCGAATGGGGATGTTTATTCCGAGTCTCTCGGTTTAAAGCAAGGAGGGCTCTCGGTTTAAAGCAAGGAGGGTTCACCCCTCTAAAACGCTGTGCAAAGGAACATCCGCGCAGCTCCGCGGTGTGGATGGATACGGACGGACGAACTTTCACCTATGGAACGGGGGGAGGGGGAAAGAGCGGTGAGGGCGCAGCGCTGCGCTGCAGTTCGCCCCTATGATCCCCACCCCGAAATGAGGGTGAGGGTGTCGGGCTGCGGGCAGCCTGGAGGTGGGGCGGGCCACCCAAAAAGGGCTCAGGGCCATCGGCGGGGGCCTGACGGGGTGGCTCTGAAGGACACCCAGCCCATAGGAGAGCACTCATCCGAGGGTGCCCAGAGGGACTCTTTGGGGCTCCGCACCTGCGGCCAGGGAGCGCTCAGAGGAGGCAGAAGCTCCATCAGAAACATAAGGACCGCAGGCTCGAGCTAAACGCACCCGCCAGTGGCCGGTCAGAGATTTATTTATCAGTGAGAGCGACTCGGAGATGTGAGAACCATCTCCCGACCGCAGCCGTCGGTCTCGGTCAGCGGGGTGCTACGGACGGAACGACCCCATACAGGGAGCCCCGGGGGGCGCCCCTTCGCTCCGCTCCGCTCTCACGGTGGGCTGAGAGGTGAGAGCGGCCCTCGGCCCTCCCCGCAGCCTCGGCCACAGAGCAGCGCAAATCCCGCGTAGCTCCGTCTGCCCACGTCGGGGTGAGTCCCGTTGACCGGCCCGGCGAGCTGCCCGTCTCCCTTCAAAGGCCGATCGCTTAATCGTTTCCAGAGTTTCAAAGTCAAGAAGCCGTATGAAAGAAAACCCAAAGAAAAGCGGTTTTCTCCGCTCCGGTTCCGCCGCTCACCGGGGAGGGCAAAGGGAGCCCCGAGCCCGGGAGAGACGTGCTGGGAATCGGGCGTTGATACGGAGTACGCGAAAAACGTAAACAGATTTCGTTTCTGAAAGGGTCCGGCTTAAAGTGGTGGTAATTACGCGTAATTAATGCTGAAGGGAAAATGAACACATAATAGGTTCCAAAGATGAAACCATCTGGAACTATCAGGGGAACTTTTAAAGTTTCCATCTCTCTCTTTTTTTCAAAGCCCCCCAATTTTCTTTCGCTGAGGATTTTTTTTCGTAGAGGGGAAAATTTCGAGCTCCGAAGTGCAAAACGAACCCTGCGGGGTTTCAGCGCTTCACCCTCCAGCACCTTCGCACATCTCCCAACGCAGAGACAAACCGAAAGGTGATTTCAGCCCTGACTGACGTTTGCGGCGCGTCACGCAGCTGTGCGCCGGCTTTGCGCTTTTGATTACTCCGCAATTTTCAATCAGAAACGTTAAGACGCGTAACCGGCATCCCCGCGCCTTCTTTATACATCTATTTTATTATTATTATTTATGATGATGATTATTTTCCCAGCGCGGGTTTCTTGGTGTCTCCTCGATCCTCTTTGCTCCCCAGGTAGCTCGCAAACACCGGAGCCGATCTGCTTTCCCAGCGACGCGGCTGCAGGGAGGAGCCGTTCCGCGCAGCCCCAGCACACGGGAACGCGTTTCCCTTTCGGTCTTTCCCGTTCTCTCGCAGCCCGTGCTTTTACCGTTGGAAAAGACGGGAACGGAACTGGCTTTGCGACTGCACCGAGTTGACTGAAATCCTTTTAACAGCTGCCGAGGAGCCGTTTGAGCTGCGGCTCCGCTCACACCGTGCCTTTCCCACCACGTAACTGTGAGCGCTGTGGGGCTGCCATCCCCGACCACCTGTATGCTGCTCTCTGGGACCGATGCCTGGGGGCGCGGGGCTCACACCTCCCCGTTTACTCCTGCGTGCGCCCCAGAGGCAGAAATGGAGCTGCTGCCCTCGGTCCCAGCTCCTGCTCGGCACTGGACATGGTTGAGATGCTTTCTTTACTATGGCAGTCAATTTGGGGGTGAGGTTTTGGGCCGTCGCCCAGCAAGCTCCCATCTATTGCTTTGCAGAGCAGGTTTGTAAGCTGTTGGGTCCGCTTTTAGGAACCCACCCTGCACGGAGCTTTATGCAGAGCTTAAACCCTCAGAATAATAACACTCAGACTCCTTCCTCACCACCGAGGCCGAGCCTCAGCCCAGGGACCAGTACAGCAGCACCTGACCCTGCAGCAATACAGGGGCTCGTCCCTTCTCTGGTCCAGCTCAAGCTATGGTAGCTCTGTGCTCCTCCAGATGCTGCAGTGGAAGAGCTGCTTGGGCTCTGAGCTCCCCAGAATATCCTCTGCCTATGGGTCGGGATGCAGGAGGACAGCACTTGGCTGGGGGTGGTCCAGCCCTATGGGTGGGAGCTGTGAGGCCCCCCTGGGGTCAGAGAACAGCAGACTCCAACGTGTCTGTTGTCTGTGCCTCAGTTTCCCCATCAATGGGGACTCGTAGCAGCAGGTATTGCCCAGGGTTTTCCTGATCGGAACTTGTTAGCATCTCCTCTTTCTAATACTGCACCCAGGTTTGGCTTTCTGTGGAGTGTGTGACCGTGAATCAGTCGGGTCTTCATTCAGATGGGACACTGCTGGAAGGTAGCTGGCACTTAGTATGGGATTTTGGCCAGAGCCTGATCAGGAGAAGAGCTTCATATGGAGCAGATCAAAGTGGGGTCTCAGCCCCACTCAGCATCTCCATGAGCCGCTGCTGAGGCTGGTAGCAACGAGGACCAGGCTCCCTGTGGGCTGTGTTAAGCTGGTGGTAGCCTCAGTGGGAGTCCCCATCTGAGCATAGATGTGCTGGGAGCTGCCAGGGGACCTTTGTGCTGTAGAGGAGGAGGAGGAGGAGGAGGAGGAGGGAGTCCTCTTTCCAAGACTGATGGGGCTGCTGCTGCTTCTGCTTTCTCCAGGTCAGGCTGGGGACCCCTTATCTCGTTAGTGTAATGTAGGTGCTGGAGGCTCTTTTCCTTGGCAAAGCATTCTTATACTGGGGGATGGCTCTGCTGCAAAAGGCAAGGCAGTTCAAGGACAATATTTTATTTTATTTTATTTTATTTTATTTTATTTTATTTTATTTTATTTTATTTTATTTTATTTTTCATTTATTTATTTTCTTTAATAATAATAAATGTTCTTATTATTATTTTGATGCAGGTCTTGCTCAGCATTCAGGCATAGAGATATGATGTCAGCTGCAGGACCTCCTGTGTTTGTTAGGACAAGTCCTGTGTTAGGGAGGTCCTTGTCCTTGCCACCAGCTCTGCCAAAGTGGACCAGGCACAACCCTGACAGGGAGGGATGTGCAATGAATCTGCCCCAAGCAGCATGGGGCTGCAGCCTGCAGGTGGCTGTGACCTGGCACTGCTGTGGATGGACTTAGCATGCTGTTGTATCCTTGCAGCCCCAGTTCCACCTTCCTCACCTTGCAGGTGGGTAAGCTGTGAGGCAGGTGATCAACGTACTTTAATGAGTTTTCTGATTAAAAGCATCCTGAGTTCTGCCTTTGGAAGGCCCACTGCTCAGCTGATGCACTCTAAGTTTGCCTTCAGTTCCAGTGGTGAGGTTGGGGATTTCAGCCCCTCCTGCAGTGTCACAGCTCTAGCTGCTGAAAAACCATCCTTATGGAGGACCCTTCAGTCCCAGTGCTGGTCTTTTGCCCTAAAACACGAGGGTGTACATCCTTAAAACAAACCCACAAACACAATGCATCACCCATCTAACAAAATCAAAGTCTCACTGCTGTGTGTGCCAAGCCCAAAGCAGGAGATGAGTAAGAAAGCCCATTACTGGAGCTATGTACTCTTCCACCACCGATCTAGGACAGTTGGTATCAACTGTATAATGAGAGGAGAAAAGGTTTGGGAAGGAACAGAGTGTCTGTTTCCATGTTGATGCACTGCTCCTCCATGGCATGCAGTTATGCTTGGCTGGGCCTGAGGTTTATGGGTTGGATGGCAGCCTTTGAGAAAGCTGAATTTTCTTTAGATTACTGAAATTAGTCTCTTATAATCCAAAGCAGCAGCCCAGGGGCTCTCCGGTGTGTTATCCTTCACCCTCAGTCCTTCACTTTGTAGTGTCAATGGAGTAATTTGTTAAGAAAACAGGCAGTAATTCTGAAACCAAGGAGTAACGCCAAGCAGCCCTGTGTTTTACCAGCACGTCTTCTGACCAAGAGTGACAGAGCCTCTCCTGGAGGTAGTTGTTGGGAGCAAGGCTTTGTCCCATTTTGGCTTTGGAAGTGAGGGTGGAAGTTCTGTTGTGTTCCTCAAGGTGTGAGGTGTGAGCCCTGCTCACCCAGCTGGCGGGACATCCACGGTGTGATGGGAAGCAGGAGGGACACTTTGTTCTACTCACAGCTCTCTCTCTGGCTGGGGTCTGCTGGCTCAGCTCTGCTGGCTTGGAAGACAGTTCTCTGTTAACTGATATTAATCTGCCTCCATGCGCTTCTAGCTCGGCAAGGCAAGCGGACTCCAAATCATCCCACCTCTCCTTCTCTTGCTGGTGGTGTTGACTTGTGTGTGTGGGTAAATACACACGTGGAAGAGGCTCACTAAATATGAAATCTGCTACGTGGGATGGATGCTGTCAAATTTGCAAGGGAAATCCACCGACACATGGAGAATGTTGGGACTCGCTCTCCAGCTGAGCTGTTCCCTCTCCTGCTCCTTATCAGCAGCATGCTCCCTGTGCCTGCTTCCTGCACCACGAGGTGCTGAGCTCAGACCCCTGTGCAGCCACATCACTGTTCAGTTCTGTTTGGTTTAGATCCATTTTTTGTGTAGTTTGATGTACTTGAGGTACTTCAGCCACAATTTGCACTATGCACGTCCCACTGTAAGATAAACTGGCTCACAGTGGGGAGCAGAAATTCCTCCTTTAGTCCAACTCAGTGCTGCTGCTTCCTTGGCATGGGATGGGGCTGCGGCCTTGCTATCCATTTTCTAAGGCCTTTGGTTTACCAGACTGAGCTTTGGGCATGCAGAGAAGCTACAAATGCTTTCAGAGTGATTGAGACGATCTGACCAGGTCTCCTCTGCACCTCTGTCTCTGCAGCAGGTCTTGAAACTTACTTTTCCTGAAGGAAAGACCAGTGTATTAATTCACCGTTGTTGCCGCATAGTGGGATTTATGCATTCCATTCCCTTACTGATAATTGGAGATTATCACATCAGGGCCCTCATATCAGTAATAGAATAAACTCTTAAATGGCAAAACGTTTAATCGTTGCCAATTAAAGAGGCTTCTTCTGTGCAGCTCTCAGATAGAGAATCCCAGGGAGGGCTGTCTCCAGGTGGCACCAAGGTGTACGGGGCATGAAAACATGGTCCACCTGTCAGATGGAGGAAGGTGGAATCCTCCCTCATCACCTTCCACCTGATGACTGCAGTGGTCCCCAGATGTGTTTTCCTATGGGTGCATCCCAGGCTGGACATCAGGGCACCGTGCCTCTTTCCTTCACTCAGAGGGTGGTGATGCATTGAACAGGTTGCCCAAGGAGGCTGTGGATGTTGCATTCCTGGAGGCATTCGAGGCCAGGCTGGATGTGGCTCTGGGCAGCCTGGTCTGCTGGTTGGTGAGCCTGCACATAGCAGGGGGTTGGAACTGGATGATCATTGTGGTCTTTTTCAACCCAGGCCATTCTGTGATTCTATGTTTCCCTCTTGGAAGAGTTATTTGCACCAGGAAGGGATGCAATGTGTTGCTATGAGAATGCATGTTTATTTCTCCACCCTTCCCTGTAACTCACAGATATTCAGTGACTAAAGCTCCCCCCAAGAGTAGTTTTCAAACTTTTTTGCTAAAACAAAACCCCATAGGCCACATTTAGCACCGAGAAGGCATCATATGGATCATATGAAAGGCTGGGAATAAAATTAATTAATGCACGGATTACAATGACCTATAAATGTCATTGTTTCATCTCAAAGATATATTGGTACTGTAATTTTTACTTAACTCTTTCAAAGGACCACATGTGAGCATGGCTGAATGGATACGGAAATTATTTATACGGCATGTTAAAGGGACATTAAAGCATTTCGTAGCATGTGGTAGGCCTCTCAGCAAGGCGAGAGGCACAGATCAGCTATCCAGCTGTGGTGTGCTGCTCTGGCTGTGCCAGAGCCACCAGATGATGCACTTTCCTGCCTGTCTCCGAAATGATCACGAGCAGGAGCAGGATCCCCAGCTTTACATCTGCAATGGGGACAAGTGGAGGCTCCATCTTCCAGCAGTTTTCCTGCCAGGTCTGTGTCCTCACCGTGTCTTCTGCCCCAGGGCTGACGGAAAGCTGTGGTTTGCCCCATAGCAGGTAGGCAGAGATCTTTGTGCACAGGAAATCCAGCAAGCTTTCAGAGATCAGTGGCTTGTGGCTGCTGCCCGCTGTGGTGATGGTGGGGTTAAACCAGCCCTTTGTAGCTGTGCCTCCTCTGCAACAGAATAAAAAGTATAAAGGATGAGCATCCAGCCTGTCTGGGAGGTGGCCATATCCTCTACCCTCCTGCTGGGTCTCTTCCCAGCTCTTGCGGTGAGCCCGCTCATTGGCAAGCATCGTCTGCAAATAGGTTACATGGGTACACAACATGCATTTAGAGATGGAATACAGATGCAAATGTTACTATTATGTATATATGCGTGTGTAAAATACGCCGGACATGTGCTATATGTATGCAATATGTGTGTATATATATGCAAAAAAAAAAAAAGTTATATATACACATGAAAAGAAAGCCGATGTGGATCAGAGGCCTTCTGGGATGCAGGGAGCAAAGGAGAATGAGTGACTCACAGCTGGTGGGATGTGTGGGAGCAGCTGCAGCTGATGAACCCCTTTGGTTGCTTCCAAAGGGGTCCATTTTGACCCCCCAAAAAGCTGCTGGAGGAAGCTGGGGAGGTAGGCTCAGCTGCATGCCTCCTGTGGGTGGAAAATAATGACCGTGAACTGTGGCAGCAACCTGGAGGATCCTGCTGGTGACATCATAAACCAGCAGAGCTTTGCCCTCCGGGTTTATGGTGATGTCATCACAATGCCTTGATGGAGAGTGCGTTTGACCCCTTTCACACTTGGTCATCATTTATTTGGTAATCTATATGTGAGGGGGCACTATGAGCGGTTTTGTGTGCATGGAGGGTCAAAAGCAGCATCTGGAGCCTTGCAGCAGGGGCTTTTGTTGGTATAATTTTGTGAACACAAGTGTGTTCACAAAATTATTGTGAGCTGTTTGGGCTGGCATAGAACCACTTGTGTCTGAATGGCTGGGAGGTGGGTCTGGTCTCTCAGAAGGAAATCTGAGTGTTTTTGGGTGGTGTTGAGACATCCACTCCCTATGTGGTGCATATAGGATGGGCAGAGATGCTCACAGTCCAGTTTCAGTAGTGCTTGACTACATCTAGCCCTAAAGCAAAAGTGAAATCTTAAAACCAAAGTGTAATTTCAGGTTAAACACCCCCAGAATGTATCAGCTGGGCTTTGGTGCCCAAGGAGCTTTAGAAAACTCGTCATAGTCACCCTGAACCGAAATGATGCTGGCCTTTGGAAAACCCTGTGCAGTGTCTACCCCAGGCAGCCCATGCTAACGTTACACTGTGTGCTCAGCTTATAGACCACGGGTAGGGGAAAAACTTGCTTAACGTTCACCAGAGCAGCTGTGGAGTGAGATTGGATGACGTGCTCAGTAGGATAAAAAAAAATGACGGCAGGGCAGTTTACGTTCAATTTTAACTGTATTTGACACTGCGATTTTCTTCTTTGGGATTTACATAATGGAGAAGATTGTAACGCAGCACTGCTGCCATAAGTACCCTTCAGATGGCACCTTGGCTTGGAAAACAGTGCGGTCAGATTGATTTGTGTCGAAGATGGCAAAAAATTATAAACAAGGAAGCGACACACACAGAGCGAGATGGAGCTGCTGATGCAGAGGCTGAAACAGATCCCTGAGTCCCTGTCGGGGTTGCCTAATGAGGAGAGTCGTGTTGTTGCTCTATTTGCAAGGCACAGATAACAGGGAACTGTAGGTTCCCCTCTCAGATTCCTCACTATTAGTAGGGTATAAAAAGGTATCGGTTTCCAAAGTAACCGTAACAACATGTTTTCCTCAGTTCCTGTTGAGAAGCCAAAAACCTTTGTGAGTAATAAATCAAGCAGTTTATATCTCTGAACTTAAATCTTTTATTGGTTACTGATTAACTTAACTGTGCTGCCTGACAAATCTTCACAATAAATAAGCTTACCAGCAAGCACTTAAAAATCAAGCTAACTTTGTTTAAAGGAGTATCACTAAAACATGATCTACATGGCAATGAATTTGGCAGTCAGCATGTGGTAATGTGCACGTTTCAACATGAATCTCAAACCCAGAAATCACAAGACATGGGGAGTCATAAAAAAAGATCGCTCTGCAACTGCTTTGAGCACGAGTACGTGTTGATGTTTATCAGAGGTGTCACTTACGGGCAGAACGGGTGAAGAATCAGTGCCGTCTGTTGGAAGGAGAAGAGTGGCAAGACGTCTATTAAGCATCAGTGTTGAGGTTGCCCATGGAAAGATGATTTTGCCAGTGAGCAGTGTGGTTTCTGAAGTGTTACTCCGCGTGCGTCCCATAAACGTGGCCGTATCCCCGCTGGGGTCAGGATTGTGCAGGCTGAATTTTGGGAGGCTCTCTCCTTTTTTCCTCGCCGTGTTTTTGGTGGAAGGCTGATGTGGAGTCGTTGGCTTCCACAGTAAGCCTACATTCAAATGAATTAAACTGTTGACAGTTAAATTGTACGAAGTAGCTTCGATATAAAAGATGATTCCCAGATTTTTTCCATCCAGCTTTAAATAAATAAATAAGTAAACGAATGAAGAAGAAAAGAATCCGAGGAGCTCCGTTCTAAACATCTGTCTGGGCAGATGTCAAAACGCGGAGCGTTACTGCTCTATACTGCAAGTATGTGACGCCACGTTATTACTCTTGGCTCAAATAGTCGCGGTGGGTTTTAAGATCTCTTGAAAAGAAATGTCTGAGAGCGCAAACTCGTACTTTTTTTTGGTCACAGAGCAAGTGCCTGTATGGCTCCACTTCCAGAATAAACACTGAAGAACAGCACAGCGTCCTTTACACCTTATTCACATCACATGGGTATTTATACAGGGGGAATTGTAGATATGCTGCTGTGGAAAGATGTGGAAGATTTGTTGTTTTGGAAGTGAATTCTAGCGGACGAGCCCCTTTTGAAGTGAGATCACATCGCTCAGAATTGCTCTGGATAAGATCATCGGCTTGGAGCTGTGTGTTAGCCGGCTGATTATAATCTGGTACAATAATCTGCATTCCTTCAAGAAACGAGAGTTAGGCAGCATCACAGGCATTACGAACCAGCTGTAATGTGGGGAATTGAGCTAGAATGAGGCAGTGCTTGTAACACTAATATTCTAGAAACACGTTGCTTAATTTTTGCTTCCAGATTGCATATATTAACCCATTTTATTAACCTGTCTATAGCCTTGATTCAATAAACCACTCCTATTCAGTGCAGCTCTAAAGCATATGTTTGCCTTTAAATGCATGCTTAAATCCCATTGACTTTTTAATGCTTGAAGTTAAGCACGTGCTTAAATGTTTTTGCTTGGGTCTGCAAGAAAGGGTGAAAAAAGAAAGGAAAAAAAGAAGGTGTCCTGGGGGAAAAAAAAACCACCTGAAATAAACAGAAACAATTTCCAAGCCTTGTTTTGGAGCATCCTCAAGTGATAGGAGAGCCCAACAACAGCAGGAATATCTCGCTGTTTGCTTAATGAGCAAAGAATGGAAGTGTGAAGGGGAAAAGGCAGACTCTAGGTTAGGGAGTGAGGAGGTGAGATTGCTTCCTTATCGCTTTGCATTCTTTTTAAGCCAAGCATCCTTTTCAAAGCAGTAAAAAAAGAAGAAATAAAAATAAGGGCTGTGGCTGGGAATTGCTCTGTAGCTTGCAGCCAACCGCTTTGCGTTTACTCCCAATTGCTGGCTTCATGGGAAATGTCAGCTTGCTGCAGAAACTTTTAATTGGTTTATGAGTGATATATTCAAGCTGCTTATTCCCCAAAACATCTGTTTTTGTTTCAGTTCCCCGATGTCAAATGTTCGGCGATATCCCAAGGTAGCGCAGTGTTTCCAAGTCATATTTCCTGGGGTATCTGTCAATAAAATCCCCTTAAATTGAGCATAATCAAATTAGTACAAGGTAGTCATGAAGTCTCCAGAATCAAGATATCAGAAAGTCCCTATTCCCATTATTTTTCCTCACTGCTCGTGATTGACTGCTCTTGGGACTCAGAGGAAGAAAGCCATGAGAGTTATGGCTTATTTCATCTTTCTCCCCCCTACCTCTCCAATGGCCTTGAGCAAGTCTAATTTGTATTGTTACGTAAACTGGAATCAAGCCAGGGGAAGCACAAGGGTTGTGCTGCACCCAATGGCAAATCCAATCACTTTTTGACTGCAATTTGTTCAAAGATTCGTCTGCTCCACGTGACAACAGGAGTCCTAAAGTAAACAGGGAACTTGGAGAGCTAAAACAAGCAAAACACGAGTAAGAGGTTTCCATCCTCCGTTTCCCACTTCTCTGAGGCTGGGGATGGGAAGGAAAAAAGCATTTTTTATGGAGTATATCTATGGGTCTATTATTAGGCTCACAAAGCGTGCTCAGTTTGCAGTATTTGTTACAGTGTGGCCCAAAAGCAAACTGGGATCTGCTTTCATCTGTCATTTATTCTGAATTCTGTTGTTTTGGGTTTTTTTTTTTAGAATTTTTGGGGAAAGAAACACTTAAAATGTTTTTCCCTGAGCGTAAGGGAGCTAATTGAGGCAGAGGCTGCTGAACTGAACTCAGTCAAAACAAAACCCACCTCAGGACTAAATCAAGCAAGTGTCACTAATCAAAATAACCCTGAAAGCAGAAGAGGAGGGCGAGGGGGGGTGGGGGGAGAGGGGGGAGAAATAAAGTTTGCAGATTAACTTTCTTACCAAACTCATTTTGCAACCGAATGAAATGAAGTTATAAGGATAAAATTCTCAGCAGATTTGCACAGCACAGTAATAGCCTTTATGCTTGGAAATTTATGGGCCATGGACAGTTTATAAGAAACGATGTAGTTCATCAGAGAAGCAGACTGATGGAGCACATGGGAGCATTCTGCACAGGAAGTTGGGTTTTGGAATAATACTTACTTTGATAGAGTTGTTTTGTTAGCTAAGTAAAACAGTAGGGAAGCCAATGGCCACTTAGGCTTCAAACATAAATATATATTTATAAGTCACCCAGCTGCTTAATTGAGATCTCTAGTGTTTTCCCTAAGTATATCTTATCCAAAAAAACAGTAACACAGAAAATAACAACAGCAGCGAAGAAGACCTGCTGTACGCCGAGGTTCATTTAATCAGTCAGTAGTAGTTAGGGGGAAAATGGAGCATTACTTTAGGGGCAGAGTCGTTGAGGCTCCCGGAGGCTCTTGAGCACAAGCAGCAGCTCGCATTAAGCTGGGATTGCTCCTAAAGAAGCAGCAGGGTAGGTGCCCTCTGCTGCACTTCTGACCTCTTTTGGGGGCTCTTCCTCTGAAGGGAAGGCCAACACAGTCTATATCTGAGTTGTGGTGCTGGATGTTGGCAACAGAGTTTGGGAAGGTAGGTGCTGGGGTTTGTGCCAGAGGCCGGCTGCGCTGGTTGAGGAGGGGGAAGAAAGTACACGGTGCTTCAAAATGTTCTCTGAGGGAGGTTACACAGGAGATGGCTCATTAAATGTGAGCAAAGAACTGGAAAATAAGATTTCACACTCCTGGACTAGAGTGGTCTGGGTGAATTTGGGTTCCCTGGAAAATATGTAGGAAATCTGGCAGGTTCTGGGGAGCTTCAGGAAACACTCCGGAGGGTTCACAAAGGTGCTTTGTGTTTGGAGAGCACATCCAAGATGGGATAGAGGGTAAGGCCTCCCACCCTGAGCACCCCACTCCTGGCCCCGCAGGGCTGGGCAGCTCCCCAAAGCTGCATCTGGCTTTATGTGGGGAATGAGTAGGAGGCAGGTGGGCACAGCAGGGTTGGTGTCAGCAGCCCTTTGCATCTCATCTCAGATCTCTGTCTGAGCTCAATTTTCATTCAGATCTCCTGCCTTCCAGGTGAACAGAGGCTGAGAGATGTGTTTTTTTGGTCTTTTCTGATGCGACTGTTTCCCCCATACAGGCAAACTTGAGAAAAACTCTTTGACATCTTTGAGCTTGAAGCTTGGCCTGAGCCAGAACTGAGGGCTGAGCCTTCTCTTCATCCTTCCCTCCCTCTTATGAGGAGATATCACTGAATGGGTTGCAATGGGAATCTGCTTCCCACGCATTTCTTTCTTCCCCCAACAGGGCTATCCTCATGCTCTACCGTGCCAGATTATAGGAAGGCGTCACTGTTCAATCAGGGCTTTAGGCACAGGGTAAGATCTAAACATAGGCCTACAACAACTTCCTGAGCCTCAAAAGTGTTAGAGGGTCTCAGTAACAAAAATGGACAGATCTGTGAAAAAGCCTATGATGTGGCTAAACGCAACTTGCAAAGCACAGAAATGCCACAGAGATGTCCAACCTGGACAGATCCTGGGGCTCAGCAGCTGGTGGCCCTGCAACCACCTTGCACCATGATGCTGGCTTCTAGAGAGATGCTGTTGCTGATGGTTTCTAATTTCCCCTTTCCACTCCCAGTTTTCAAGTGTGTTTGTGCTCCAGACGCAGTTTGCTCCTTATCACACTCGCAGCCCGTTTCCTCCTCCTGTTTTATAGGCAGTGAAGTCTAAATGGTAAATTAGTGACATCTCCATCGTTTCAGCAGCGGAGCTCTGTGTCACACAAATGCTGCTCCCTGTAGGGGCAAGCAGAAGGAGAAGCTAGGATGGGAGCAAAAATGTTCGCATTCCAATATAAACGTCTGAAACCGTCACCAAGAACCGCTGCACTGCTCCTGCTTTTCCTCTTGCTTTGTCTCACTGGCCACGTGTGTGCAGGAAGGAAAACATCTTGAGGAACGTTTGCTGCCTTCAAAAGCATCCTCATTGCTTCAGCTGTGGTGGATTGTGTCACTAGTTGTCTAGCCACGCGGCTGGAAATTGGCACCAGCGTTTTCAAGAGCCCGGCTCGGGGAGGGGGTGGACTGTCCAGATTTATAAGGAGCTCTTCTAGTGCTGTTCACACCTTCCTTGAGAAAGTGCTGTCAGTAAAAACGTCCCGCAGCTTACCAGGGAGTTCAGAGCCAGACGCTGCGGTGATTTGCTGTTCTTCCTTTCTCGTGCGAAGCGGGGGAAGCCTTTCAGCATCAGGTTGTTTATTTTGCTGGGTGGCAGTTGTCCAAGAAAGAAAAAAAAAAAAAAAAGAAAAGAAAAAAAAAAGAAAGAAAGAAAAAAGGAGGGGGGAGGATCTTAAATAATATCGTGGTTCAGGCAGCTCGAAGGTGTTGAAGAGAGCGCCATGAAACCGGTTTATAGGAAGGTTCTTAAATGTGGTTTTGGCAAAGCCGAAGTGGCAGGTTCATTTCCCACCCCTCAGAGGTTGCCTCTGCTCTCTGTTTGCTTAAAACCTGGACATCTCTGTGAACACCAGGCCAGCCTCAGTGATGCTTGTCGTTTCTGGAGTGAAACTCAGGGCTCAACAGCTCTCCCCACACTGTGCCCCCAGCCCCGGTTCCCACAAGAGCATTGATGCAACACCTAAAATGCATGCTGATACCT
This sequence comes from Excalfactoria chinensis, assembly GCF_039878825.1. Taxonomy (NCBI): domain Eukaryota; kingdom Metazoa; phylum Chordata; class Aves; order Galliformes; family Phasianidae; genus Excalfactoria; species Excalfactoria chinensis. Next base: position 98,434,939 of record NC_092827.1, read on the forward strand.
ACGTCTTGTGTTGGAATGGCACGTCCGCATATGGGGCATCTCCAATGAGAACCTGGACCTTCAAGGGAGGAGCTGGGGGGTTTTAACACTGTCACCACTTGATTGTCACCACCACTGGCCACAGAAATCCTGTATGTGAATTCAGGGGAGCTCACCCTTGCTGGAATTTGGGTTCCAGTTTGCTCTGGGATGGATGGCACACATCCTGTACATTGTCTGTCTGAAAGAATGGATGTGTTGTGTTTGAGTTAGAGGTTTTACTTTAATCAGACTTTAATTCTGGGCAATTTGAACCAAGCTTTCGTTCATATCAGAAGAACCACAAAAGAACAAATAAGGTAGAGAGAAAACAACTGCTCTTTTATAAGGAGAAAGATCTTCATGCCTGAAATACACACAGCACTGGAGTCTGCCTGGCTGCAAGTGCAGTGCTCAGGAAACAAAATCACCTATACTTAGAGGAAAAAAGCAAAGACCTCCCCAGGAATGATATCAGCTACCCTTTGGCTTCATGGCCCTAAAAGGGGAGCTGCTCATGGCTGGGTAAGAGTGCTGGACATTCCCCCCTGAAGCCCAGTTCCTACAGTCAGTCACCGGCTCAACTTTCCCAAATTCTTTTCCAGCTCCCCAGGAATACATGACACGGCAGAGGGTCTGGTGGTGGGACAGCTGACATAGCTTAAGGGTGCCAGAGCTTTAGCAGTGACCGTCTGACCTATGGACGTGTCATACACCTCTCTCTACTGCTCTCTTTTCTCCTCCAGTGACGTCCTCTTTGGGGTGTTCGTCCTGCCTTTGTTGTGTCATGGCAACTGGGTCAGATCTTTCCTTATTACTTCTTTTTTTTTTTCTCCTTTTACCCTGCAATTGAACCCAGTCTCCTGGGAAATATGGGCTGAGCCCAAAAGACATTCATGTGTCTGCCAAAGTAGCATTTTCTGAACCTATGGAGGAATGGGGAAAAAAAGAAAGAAAAAAGAAAGAAAGGCAGAAAGAAGAGCCATCCTGTCCTGGTTATGGCCGCATTTTGTGACTTCTGTCAAGCCTGCAAAGTGGATGTTTCCCAAATGATCTGAGCTACTGCAAAAGCAGCATGACAAGAAGGCTGCTGGAAGAGACACGCAGAGACCACTCGTCCAGTCTTTCACCTCTGCAGCTATTCCTGAGCTAGACATAAATCCATCAGGGTCTAAAGGCTGGTACGCAAGGCCCTACTTGGGATCCAATCCTCTAAACTCACCAGATCCAAACACTGGGGAAAAGAACAGGATTTTTAAGGTGTGTTGTCCTCATCCCATAGCACATTAATCTGTTCTGTTATCATCAGGGCCAGCAAAACAAAAAGCATCTGACTCTCCTTTTCACAGGCTTTCCCAGCTCTGTGACTTGGCAGTGATGCCATGACGCCACCCCAGTCTCACTGCTGCCTCAGCACTAAGATGACGATGCTGTTCGTTTTCTGGGTGGTTTTAAGGCAACCTGGCTGGTGTTCCTACAGCCCTGCTGATTTCTGTAGGATCTACTGCACACATACCAATGGTCTGTGTTCACTGAGTACCTGTCTGGTGGAGGCAGCTATGTCATTTTGCAGTAGGTGGAGACATGTTTGATTTTTTTGGTCTTTCAGATGTGACAGCTGCAGGACAAGCCAAGGCCTTCTTCAAACCTCACATCCCACAGGGTCATTCCATCTGTCCCTAATGAGGATATAGGATAGAGCAGCCAGGAGTGGAGAATCAGTAGCTAAGTTAAGAAACGTGTTATGGGTCACCTATCTCCCCAGTGAGTTTGCCAGGAAGCGCTGCTGGCCGATCAGACATAGGAAATGGCAGCCTTTGAGCAAGGTTTGCTCCTCTGCCAGGGCAGATCATTCAATGCCAAGTTGGCACTGACTTGAGTTTTCAGTGAGTGAGACAGCAGGGACCTCAGCTCCTGAAGGTGGTCATGACTGAGTGCTTCATCCACAGCGTTACGCGTTGAAGAGGGGGGAAGAAAAAGCCCTACATTCAAGGGAACATAAGTACTGTGAGTGGTGGCTGGAGGGATCCTCCAGTGCATTTCACAAGAGTTTACATAGTTCTGGATCCTCTGCCACTTAGAATGGAAAAAAGAAAGCCAATCTGTTTGATCAGGCCTCTCCCACTCGATATGTGTATTGGATTCTACATTAAAGCTTTTAACAGTTACGTACACATCTGAGCTGGAGCTATTGTTAGCCCATGTGATGGATTAAGATCAAGAATGTTAATGTTATCCAAAGGAACGCTTTTTAATGTATATTGCAATTGTATAAACAGGGTCACTAGAGCTAAATGGGATGTCAATGACCTATGAAGATCATAAAGTAAACAAAAGATCTTAAAATAAGCATGTAACCTGAACACATTGGGGATTGTTGTATATCAAAGGCATTTGCTTATATAAAGTAAGGGAAAATTACTTACGGGTAATGTTGTTTGCCACAAGTCTACCTCTTGCCTGCTCTACAAAGAAAACCTACCCAGAGGGACTGGAATATGTCTCCATCCACCAGCAAGCACTGAGCCTGCAGGCCCCGGCCAAGCAGAGTCCAGCTTTTGCATGCACATAATAAATACACACTGAAATTCCAAGGAGCAGCGATAAGACATCACTCCTGGTGAGCAGCAAAGCTTGGCCTGCACTCATAGGAGAGGGAGGGAGAGAAGGAGAATGACCCTGCTGAATGACAGCTTGGGTTGGTTTCAGAGCCCTGGTGACACGGGGAGAACATCATAGCAGGTCCTTGGGTTCACCCAGCTAGTAAAAATGACCAGGAAGAGTCTAAGAGACACTGTTTTCTTTTCATGAGGTACATTAGCAGAACTGATGTAGGACTAGGACTAAGGAGTACAGCTCTTCCCCAAAGATTTGCGGATGTGAACTGTACTACAAGCGCTTCAGAAAGACAACAGGGAGAAATACAGGCTGATCCCTTGGCTGCTCAGGTAAATAAAGCTCGTGGTGCTGGCAGAGCCTTACTTTTACCATTGCCATTAGGGTCCGTTTAGACTTCATTCTGCACCACAAAGGGAGTTAAATCACCCAGTACAAAACATCCCTCGCTGCTCCAGCGGGCTCTTCGCGGCATGCAGAAACTCAGCTGTTCTCCATTACAGATATTACGACCCTAATCAGCAATTTAGAACTCCTCCAGTAATTGTTAGCCCAAAAGGTTTTGTTTATTTGTTTACTGTCGCTGAATGATGGTTATTATCAGCCCTGAGTGACGGTCGGCATTCATTTCGCAGCTCTGCCTGTTTTCAGATGTTTGAGGATGTCCTTGTTAGGGTGTTCTCAATGCAGTTTCATTCACAGCAATTCCAAAGCACGCTCTCTGTATGCGATCCATTAATTACCACTTGTAATCAAAATTGTCCTTAACGTGCGGAAACAGGCAGCAAATACGCCTTAAACTGCCTTTGTTTTGTAAGGAAACGACCTCCCAGCGTGCTTTAAAGCATGTAAATAGGTTTGTGCTCCACTATGAGACATGGCTGGGAGGTCTGTCCAAAGGCAGAAGGGGACTTTGCATAACCCTCGTAAGGATGGGAATCATAGAACCATAGAATCACCAAGGTTGGAAAAGACCTAAAAGATCATCCAGTCCAACCGTTCACCTATTACCAATAGCTCATACTAATCCATGTCCCTCAACACAACATCCAGTCTTTTCTTGAACACCCCCATGGTTGGTGACTCCACCACCTCCCTGGGAAGTCCATTCCAGTGCCTGACCACCCCTTCTGAGAAGTAATACCTCCTAATGTCCAGCCTGAATCTCCCCTGCTTCAGCTTGAAACCATTCCCTCTAGTCCTCTCACTAATGACGTGAGAGAAGAGGCCGACCCCCAGCTCACTACAACCTCCCTTCAGGAAGTTATAGAGAGCATGATGTTCATGGGCACCACAGAAGATGCCCAGGAGCTGCAGGCACTGTTTGCACCATACCCAGCAGAGCTGCAGGCACCATTTGGCACAACACACTCCAGGCCAACTCTAATGAAGTAGAGGCAGGGAACTGCAGTAAAGCAGGGTAGAAGGGGGACCTTAGGGGGGGAGGTGAAGGGTGGGCTGGGAGCGTTGAGGTGATCTATGGTCTGCACAGCCTTCAGCTGGAGACACAGCAGGGCTGGTGGGAAGGACGGGGTTTTCACTTCTGGCTCTGCTCAGAAAGAGGTTTCTGTCCGTGGCAATGTGTTATTTGCCTCCTCTGCACAGGGAAAGGATCATGCGATGGTGGGTCAAGGCTCTGCCGGCACACACCTGAGCTCCCCTGAGCTGGCCCTGCCTTCCCACCAGGTGCCCCATCACTGCTTCAGGCCATGAGACGAGGCCATTTCTGCTACACATGGGCTGTGGAGGATTTGGACCACATGCTCAGCACGTGCAAATCTTGCTCCACCGTATCACTCATACTGGCCTATTTGCTTAGCTTGACTTGCAAAGGGAGATTTTCCGAAGGCTGGGGGAGTCTGACTTCTGTTAGGTAGGAGGTTAAGAAGTGAAAAAGGAAAGATGGAAGAGACAGGCCCAGAGTGACCATTAATAGGAATGCAGGTTTACACCTCAGTAGTTGCTGGGATATCCAGCCGAACCTCCTTATCTGGAGCAAAGCTGTGCACTCCCTGCAGCCATGTTTCTCTTTTCCTTCCCCACACAAGGCTGGGTTACCCACTGAAGCCTTCAGTGAGTTATAAAGGCCTTCTTAGCAAAGCAGCCTCCAAACAGCATGGAAACTGTTCTAGCAGAGCTAGAGCAACTGTCCATTCATCCTAGATGGGAGCTTATTGTTGTGGCTGTGGAGCTTCTCACTGCTGCAGCTGTTTGTATCTCCTCCTTGATCACATACAGCCAGCCTCCCTCTGGTGAGCACCCCCTTGGCGTGGCTGTGACGGTCCTCCAACCTCACGGCACATTTCTCACCAGCCGTGTCGTTTCCCCCAGTGGAAGCCCATCAAGTTGTCATTACTCACTCGGGTTTATTTTTACAGACCATTTTTACCCAGGACGTGTATGTGTTGAGCTGTTTGCCTGCTGCCTTTCACCTGCTTGGCACAAGGAAAGACGTCATTGTGGACTTCAGTGCAGTGGTTCCTCTGCATAAATATTGTACAAAGCTCGCAAGAGTTCCTTTGGGGTTAGGAACGATTTGTCCCGTCAATTCTCAATGTTACCTAATACCAATAAATGCTAATAAAGAGCTTGTAGCTGGCATCGTGTACCAGAGCACTAAGCATTCATTAGGAGTCACCTATGCAAGTGCAAGGCCAGCCAAAATAATCTCCTAATCAGTTATAAAAAGCCTATGGCACTTGTCAGGAGCGCGGTGTGGGGCAGCAGCATTGAGAGTTGTGGTTTTTGGCTGAGACACCGAATCTGTTGTATATGGAGACAAGCCAGAGCAGGAAGGTCCTCGTGTGGACCCAATCTTTCTCTCGTTTTGAGGTCGAGGGTGGAAACTTGCATTAAGAACAGTAAGCCTTCAGATAATCACTTAGTGTTTATCATCACTATAGAGAGGAGTCTGCATGTCAGAGGCCTACTGCTTTCTGAAGGTTCATTTGGGAGTGCTTTCCAAAATACCTGTCTCTTCTAGTGTGCCAGATGCATTCCCATTTGCCAGTTCTCATGTGTATTCAATAGCATTAGTGACTTTGTGTGCTGGAGGCTTCATAAGTGACACCTCAGGGGGGCAAGTGCTCTTCAATGGCAGCCTTCATGCTGTGTATGAGACCTTCCCATGTGAGGAAAGTCCCAAATCTGGCTCTTGAAACTGCTTCATGGCTCCTGGCTGGTACTGCAAAGCCTCTGCAGAGAGGAACGAGCCACTCTATATTTCATATTCCACCTAAGTTACTATTAAAACTTTATTTGATATGTCCGGTGATTTAGAATGTAAAGACCTACCCTCATTCATGGGTAAGTATGTCATCTTTCTGTGCACTTAAGTGGAAAAAAGGAGTTGAAGTCTCTCCAAAGAACATATTTTTGACTGGAGATGGAAAGTTTAAATGGTGACTTTTCAGGCAGCTTTTAGTAGGAACTGAAATTGGGAAACATCAGAATATGACTCTTGGATTGCAGCCTGTAATCAGAGGGGATTTTCTTCTAAGCACCCACTTCCCAAGCTTGCCTTGATGATGAATTAACTGAGAAGACCTTCCTAAGGTTGTTCCATCTTAGACTGGTAGATGGCCATGGGGCTCATAACTGTACTGATGGCTCTTTGCTCCCATCCCAAGGGAGAGAAGGAGTCCAGGTGACACGATGGGACAGCTGTGGCCTCATTGCTGCTGGTTGAAACCTGCTGCATCTGCTACTTTGCACGACAGTGTAGCAAAGCGTGCGGTTGGTTTAGTCTGGCAATGGCTTTTGTGCAGCTGTTCATATGTTGTCTTCATTTTCTTGTAGACGTGTTACACTTTGTCAGTCAAAGAGTCTCGTAATATGTGGGGTTGATGGGAAAGGCTCCTTGATCCTGTTTCTGTCTCTCCTGCATAGGTGGCTCACTGCTCCAAGGGTTAAATGCCAAAGGGTTAAAAGCCAAGGGTTAAATGATAGGTACTGTGTACCTTGAGGCCTCTGGTCTAGAACTTGAATGTGTAAGTCTGAGAGTGTAGCCGTTGTGAACAAATAGGCCCAGGCTGCACCTAGTATGAACCAATGTCACTGGGATTCCCCACAGCACCCAGCAGGGGTTGGCTCCCAACCTCTCGCCACAGACCACCCCCTCCTGTGCTGGGCCAGGCAGACCAGAGCCAAAGGGCTGCTACCACCTTGAGAAAACACACCAGGTTGTCCAACGGAGATGTGAGAATGACCAGAGAGCTCTGTATGACCAGAGTAGCTCACCAGCAGCCAACCATTGGGAAAGGAAGATGTGCAGCTGTCAAGGAGAAGCAGCTTGCTCTGAGTTTGTCATGGGATGCGTAATTATCCGCGTGCGGTCAGGTCTCACACCCATCACAGCAGTGATACATGAAGGATGGTTTTCCAGGTGCTTTTATACCAGGGGGGGTTGAAAATTTAATTAAAATTACTTTGCAAGACAGTCTGAAGTAAAGATCTCAAGCTACAGAACACTGTTGGTAAGGTACAACATGCCATTTATTATTAGTAGTATTAGTATTATTATTTTTAACAAACTGGTCTGGGAAAATGTTTCCATGCTGACAAAAACAGAACAAATGTAGGTCAGTGTCTGAAGGAGATGAAAGAAGCCAAGTGTAATGAGAGCCTATTGTTTCATGCTGACATATGCAGGAAGCTTGTGGAGAACGAACATCAAACTAAAATGTGAGGAAAAAAAGAATAGAAGGCATGAAAATCATCATACTGGAGAAAACAAAGAGATCACAGCAAGTTAAGGGGCATGCTAAGAAATCTGCACTAGGAGGCTAAATAAATGAGTTTCACATTTCTCCTTCTCCCTCCTCTCCAATTCTGGGTTTCTTTCTCTCATTTGTCTGCTAGGTAGCTGCCTCTTCTTCCTTCCAGGAACACTTTGATTTCTTTTTTCCCTTCCTATCCTGCAGATGCCAGGGCCTACAGAGATCCAGATGGCAAACAGACCAGAAGAAAACGCCTCTTCGCTGCTTCACTTCTCATCTTCCTCTCAAGTTAAAACACATGAAAGATCTATTGAAAAGAACAGACAAGTCCTATTTACATTTAATGAGTAAATTTAGTTTACTTATTTAACAGAAGTTAATCCACTGTTCAAACAGCTGGAATGAATATGAAGAAGCAATTTAGAGCCTAATTCTTTGCTCGTGCTCACCAGTCTTACACCAGTGTATTCTCTTGCACTCCAGAGATGCTTCCTCAGCCTGGCAGTGTGTATGAAATGTTGGACTTCTAATTTTCTGCCACCCGTTGTCATCTGGAAACATCTTTCACACTTTCGACCCAGCTGGTGCCTTCCCTACAACCTCAGTGTGGATCTGGGGGCTTCATTCAATCCATTCTCAGCCCGGCGTTAAGCCAAAGCCATATGTTCACCAAGGGAGCTCACCTGATGGGAGAGAACAGTTCTGAGGGCGTTACGTCCTGAATCGTTATGGATGGGGCAGTGGTGTGTGTTTTCCTACCAGCCTCTCCCTTTTCACACAGCTTTTTTCCATCTCTGGCAGTAGAAAAACATCCATGTGGGAAAGCTGTCTGCCTGCATCCTGCGATACCCCATTGACTTCAGTTGTGTCACCAGGGTCGACCCAAGGAGAACTGCCCTGGAGGCTGCAAGCATTCCCAGCATCGTCCCTTACTGCGTCCCGCCTTAAGCAAACAGGATCCCAACTTTCCACTGTCAGTGCAACAGAGGACTTCTACGAGGCTGAAGGATGCTTCGTGTGCTGCCTCTTCCTTGTCAGCTCTCAGTTCCCAGCGCCTTGATGTGAACCTTCAGATGAGAGGTGCTACCAGGCCATTGCTTTTTCTTACAACTTCAATAGTTTCTGACAGTAAAATTGGGAGCCCCGGTAAAGAACAAAAATTTCCCATCTATCATTCTTACAATGTAGAAAAATGAAGGCCAGATTTTTGGGTTATTTTAGGGCAATGGGTGATGATGACTGCTTCAATGCACTTAGTGAGACTCGAAAATCGGTGATTTATGCAGCTCGACATTGACTTTAATTTAGCTCATGTTACAAGTACAGTAATTCAGTCCTTAATGAAGTGTACTCCATATGACATATTGAACATGCGATCTGACAATCGGTGGTTTAAAAACCAGCCTAGGTTACATTCTCTTGTGTCACTGGAAGTGGGCTGTCAGTTCATAAACTCACCCTGAGCTGTGCTTGCCTATCACTCTTGCTGAGGTACGGCGCTGAAGCCTGGGACAGGCATGCTTTAATATGATTTTTTCTAATTTGTTGTACGGGAAGAGGGAGGCAATATAAACCATAATGCACGTCTGTGTGTGCAGACACATTTACTCAGGTTTTGGATCCACGAGTGAAGAAATAGGATTGTTAATGAAAAGATTCACCCCCTGATCTATGCAAAACTTTGGGCTGTGCAGCATAAGGTTAAAGTTTTGATATACGTGTATTCCTGAATAAATCAATTGTCTCTGGAGCAATTAAAACTATACTTGCATCGGCTTTTACTCAGGTCTGGAACAAGGCTCTGTGCAAGTGACGGTGGGAGCAGCCCCACTGGCTTTGGGAGCAATGCAGGGGACTGCACGTGTCTGCATTTCAAAGCAGTTCAGGGAGCAGCTCCCAGCTGTAAACATGCAAATCCTTTTAGCATTTGTAACCAGATTCATTCCTGTTTGCACATGCAAAAGTTTGCAGTGATTCCAGTAGGCAGCGTTTAAAAAGGAGTGAGTTGACTGCCAGGCCAAGCCAGAGCTGTGTCATTTCATGGTGCAAAAAGTTAACTTTAAGTAATCTGGCAATTCTCTAGTCGTTTTTCTCTGTGCCAAGTCTGGCTCAGGCATCTACATCATCACCTTCTTCTTTCCTTTGTCTTAGGAAGCTTCTAAAGGTAGGTTTTACATGGGCAAGTGTTGGGCTTGGGAGCAAGAAGTGAGGCAACAAGGGTAGCTGGATTCTGGGCCAGCTGAAAATGATATATGTTTAAGAAAGAAAAAGGAGGGGGGAAGGACAGATGTTGTGTCCCAGAGCACTTTCTGGGAAGAGGAGGACAAATGAAAGGACAGAAATAAAATGCTGTATTGAGGGAGGACTTGTCAGCTGAAGGCATGTCTGTGCTAAAAGGGAGGAGTGTGGGAAAGATAGAAACGTAGGTTAAAATAGCACTGTGACCGGGCAGCCTAAATTTTAACTCCGACTAACGTGAAATTATCCCAAACTCCCCCATTGGCTTGAAATCAAGATGCCAACCAAAGCAAAGTGCCCAAACCAATGCTACCTCGATTTTCTTGGTGATTTAACCCTTGGCTGCAGCTGGACCTGGTTATGAGATTGCCTTGCAGCCTGCAGTGCTTTGTGCTGGGGGAAGGCAGGGCTCTGGGCAGTGGATTGCTTTATGATGAGGGTGAGCAGGGAAATAAAGGCAGCTTTTCACCAGCGAGGGCTGCTGCCATTAGTCTGAGCAGTGAACTTCAGGTCTGAGCTTGCCTGGCGCCCTGGGACAGCGGGTTCAGGGCTCAGGGCACAGCCACCGGGCAGTGAAACAAAGGTGCATTTATTGAAGAATGAGGCATGCTGCTGCTCTTTGTGCTTAGCCCCAGCAGCTCGTTTCTTCGGGGCTTCTTGGCTGCTCAGAGAATAGGGTTGGGATGGGAGAGGATGGGTGAAATAAGCATTGATCATATCCAACAGAAAAGGAATTTAATACAAGTAAGGAAAAAAGTAATAAAAGATCCTCAGCTTTCGTTCTGCATAAATGCTCCTGTATAAACATTTGATCTTTCACCTGGAGTTGCACTGAATACAACAGAACCAACATCTTGCTACTTTCATAAGCAAGCCCAAGAAATCCAGGAGAACAGCAAGGAGGGCTCAGTCCCAGAGCACGGCATTTTATCTGAGTACAGACTTAGTTTTTTAAGGCACGGAAGCAGTATCATCCACCAGCACCATCAGGAGAATGAGACAGCCGCTAACGCATCAAGGGAATTTCTTCACTTCTGCCCAAATAGTTGATGGATCAGGGGGTGACGTTTGACTTCTTGGTGGAGGACGCGGTAATTAAGTAGAAACAAAATACTTGACCAAAAAAAAAGAAAGAAACAATCCCTGGAAGAGACCGTATAACCATAGGGTCCAACTCAGCCCAGCACTATTCAATTTCGCATTTGATTTATTATGTTTTAGCCTGGGAGCTTCCAAAGTGTCTAAGAGTTTGATAGGCAAACCCCAGTGAGATTCTCCTGGTTCCTTTGAAAATGGCTGGGATTTTCTATTTACAGCATCACTGGCGATCAATGGAATTTTTGGGGCAGTTCAAGCAATACTCAACAGGCTGAGCTCGCTCTCGGTGAATTAGTCTGGTGTTTATTCAGCAGCTCATTTTTCATCAAAGCAGAGTATTAAAATTTCACTTGTTTGTTATAGGGTTGTCAGAATGAAATCTATGTCCAAAAATATACATTTCCACCTTCCAGTACCATTTTTTATGCTGCTGTAGCTAAGGTTATGTCAACACTCCAAATGTAAACCCCCTCGTTTCAAAGATTACTAATGCTGGCATCCTCAATCTGGACTCAAGCATAGCAGCAACATAAAACAACCTCTCTGGGAGCAGGTTTGGAAACAATCACTTTCAATGGCTTTGCCTTTCACAGGAAGTGTCACTCTGTAGGGAAAGCAGTTGCCTTCAGCCTCTGTTTCAAAGCTACAGTTAAAAGAATGAAACCGTGTGGACCTTTGTGTTGTCATTTCACCATGAAAGCATTTGTGTCCCAGCAGTTCAAGCTGGCTGCCCTGTGAGGATTTAGAAATCAGCCCCTGCTCAAGCTCATTAACTTTTTCCATAGGGTTGTTTACCAGGGAAAACCATAGTAACATCACAAGGGGCCATGCCAGGGCTCTTGGATGGCAAACGCTTCCCACTCGTTGCCATCTTTTGGTTCCTCCTATAATACATACATTTTAAACAAGTATACAGCTGCATATTAGCTTAATCTGGAAACGTTTTGGCATCCTCTGTGGAAAAAGAAGGGCTGAGCCCTGGATGAGGCTTAGGAGTGACAGTGCAGTGCTGTAGAGTTCATCATTTGCTCCTTCCTTGTCTGCTTGGTTTCCCCTGCAGCCAGTGCTGCTGAGTTGCAGCAAGGTGTGTCTCAGCACCTGGTACCTCGTCAGTACCAAGGAAATACCTGAGGACAAATCTCTCCATGCACTGCAGAGCTGCTTCTTGAAGAGCAGTGGGATCACAAGCAACACTGTTGGTGAGCTGGGGAACTCAGTGCTGGGACATCCAGCGTGCTCCACGACCACCTCCTGCCTGAGGTGACAAAGTTGGAGCATTGCACATCTTGGTTTAGTTTACAGGCAAGGTTGTGGCTTAACTTCCAGATGTGCCAATAAAGCACTGACCAGCAGCACAAGAGCTGGGGTAAGGAACACCAAGTGCTGGGACAGACCTGTTTTGAGGAGACATCAGTGCCAATGCAGTAAGTCCACTTGGCACTTGGCTCCCAGACTTCATAGCCATGTCCAGCTAGGCATGGGTGGCTGGGCCACCACATTATCCCCTCTGCAGCCCCCAGGGGAAGGTGAAAACATCAAACATGGGAACAGGCTGTCAAAAAACTGCTTCATAAACTCATTTAAAGAATGATGCAGGTGATGTAGAGTGGTGCTGGCACCTGTGGTGCTGTTGGCATGACACACAAAGGAGACACTAGAAATGGCACGTTAGGTGAGAATGATGGCTGAGCTCTATTGGGAATCCTCATCTTGAGAACGAACACTTGAACAGCAATGCTCAAGGAAACCACTGAGATTGCAGGTGAGGCCTCTAAAATGTATGGCTCTACTGGGAGAGGGAGCAGGAACTGAGATGTCAATGTGAAATGGGGCTGTACAGTCCCAGAACTGTTAGAGGCAGTGCTATAATACAATACGACTTGCAGAATATCTAGCATCTAGGATTAAACAAAAAACAGCATGAAACAAATACAGCTTGTAGGTGATAGCATATCCGATGCTGATTAAAGTGCAATAAGAAAAGGCTACTGCCCTTGGTTTGTATGACATCCCTGCTCAGGTGGCTTGGCTTCTTGATTTGGGAAAGACAGCTGTGTTGGAGGGCTGCACCCAGGAACTGAGTGGGGTTGTGGCCTGGGTGATGCGGACCTGAGTTTGGAGGCTGTGGTTTGGTCAGCTCATGCGGGTGTGCTTCCAAAACCAACCTGCTGACACTCTTATTTACCTCTCATTCCTTTTATTATCACTGCCTTAAGGAGAGGAGGCTGTTTCTGGGTATTCCTGACTGATGTGTACCCAGTAATTTGAACACTCTGCCTGGAGTCTCTGTGATTTCGCATGACAACAGGATTACATTTATACAATTAATTAATGTTTGCTTGACCACTTTTATCCAATTTCTTTCTCCAGCACATAAAAGAGAACCTGACATAAATTTCTCTTTCAAAACAATTGACTTAGCAACTGCTGACCTTCTGTTCTGTCATTCAAAGGATTGATTGGATATTGTTGAATTGTTTCATTCTGCAGTAATTAAACACAAAATTAATTATGCTAGTAACCTATAATTTCTTTGAACCAAGGACTAAGTCATTTATTTTTGCTCGGTTACTCTGCGGGTTCTGACATCAGACAGCAAAACCTGACTGTTCCAAACAAACTAAATAGTATAAAGGGAGAAATTTAATAACCGAAATATAATATAAAGACTTCTAATTTCCGTATGGCTGGCCTATTGCATTAGGTTAATATAATTTGATCTATAAATCTTTTAAACCTTATGATTTTGTAATTTAAACATTTCCTGGATGGCTAATCACGCAGGGGAAAGAATAATAATCATCATTAAAAAAAAACAACCTAAAACAAAACGCCAGCCAAAAAATGTACCTTAAGAGCAGATTAAAGAGATGAGATAGGAGGAGCGTTTGTGGAAGGCTCGGTGAGCCTTGGTATGGCTGCATGTTTCTGGAGCTTGCATCTTGTACAAGTTGGTCTACCTTCAGTCTGGTGCTGATGCAGAGTTTCCTTTGTCACGATGAAAGAGGTGTTAGATATGTTTACGTTGTTAGTGTTTGGTGTAGAAAGGAACACCCGAATGACAAGCTGATATTATCAGAAAGTATGTGCTCACAGACACTTAAATGCTATTTTGTGGTTTTCGTTAGCATGGGCCATATTAATTTAATTAATGTGATTGAGAATTATATCATACCGTGAGGCAGATATGGAGCTCTGGCTTATTACTCACCCATGGACTATAAAAAAGGGGTGCCTATCTGTGTGTGTGTGTGTGTGTGTGCTCGCATGCTCCTATTATGGTTTCATGCACGTTTTGCCCCAGAGCTGGTTGGAACAGCATGAGGTTAAAAGTCCAAGTGGGGGAAAATAAGAAAAAGGCAGCAAAATGTGGAGCACTGGGATCACTGAGCAGCTCATAGGCTCCAGGTTAGTGCAATGCAAACATAAAACCTTTGATGCCTGTAGCTGCTGATAACAGATGAAGCTATGGCTATCAAGTCCTCAATGTCAGCACTTTGTGTTCCTGACCCCATTTGTCACCAGTGGGGCCACCACCCAATAGTTGGTGCCACACTGGGAAAAGGGCACCTGGGAAGTTTTCCAGGTCCTCAGCCTCTCTGTCATTCCTTCTAGCTACCTGCTTTGCTCATGCCCAGAGCTGGCTCTGATGAAGCTCACGTAATATCTCAGGGCTGCTCTGTGCTTATTTTCTGTCTTTAACCTTGAGGAGGTGTTTTCTGGTAGCCATCTTCTCATAACACTAGAATCTCTCTCCTGTATAGCTATATTCTTCTGACACCAAACAACATACATCAGAGACGTGGGAATGTCGAACATAAATGATTTTTTAATTGTATGACTCTACACGGCCTGCTGTTGAAAGATGTGGCGGGTGGAGAGAGCAATACTTCACAGACCACATATAGATACCAATAGATGAGCCCTTTGTTATCATTCCCCGGCCCCGAGGCAAATAATACTCTCAGATTTGTGGACATCGGGCCTAATTTGATCTCACCTCAGTGAAACTATATTGACTTCAGTGGAGACATTGCTTTCAATGGATACAAATGAGAGCTAACTAGTTCTTGAGGCCCAGAGCTGCTGTTGCTGGGTCCAGAAAGGCGTGTGGCAGCGACGGCTCTGTGCTCTTCGTTGACTGAAAAATGTCATGTTGGTGGGCGTGCTTTCCAAGGCACATTTTCCACCCTGCCGGTGGAGGAATTCTGCCTAATGAGATGCTCTCAGTGTCTTAGCATTTCTGCGGGAGTGATTTGATAAAAGTCTGCCATTACCTCATGGTTCAAGTGTGCAGCCTCATTGCCCGCAGGAGCGATGTGGAAATCTTTCTGGAGGAAGCTGTTCCATAATATCTTTTTCCAAGGCTCTGACCTGTGCTTACGCTGTGTGAGATTAGTCATCCCCATCTGTGCAAAAGGGTCCTTCATCCTCTCTGAGCTCTGCCAGCTCTCACCCACCCCAGTCCCTTAACTCCCCATGTGTATGTGCCCCCTGCTAACTCCCTTTTACCTCACAGCTCTCTTTGCAACCACCTCTTTGGGACAGTTTGACAGACAGTGTTACTCTGCAAACCGCTGTTGGCAATTCTTCTATAAAAAGTCTGTCTCGGACTCATTCTGCCTGCCTGCATGCTAAGTTGCTGTTATCATTTGATTTAAAGTAATTAGATTCCCAAGATTTATCGTTAAGAGAGAATTCCTCAGACAATATCGCTACTCACGATTTTTCCTTCAATAGCTATAAGGATTTCTTTAACTTGCTGTCTCCAGAGATCCTCTTAGGGTTGCTTTTTAGCCATATTTCTTAGTGGAGTGAGAAATGAGTAGATATTTGGTAGCCATTGTTTCTTCAGCCTCACAAACCACCCCTAAGCCTTCAAAAACCTCCTATATGACCAAGCTTTGCAACATGGGGATGTGATATTCTACACAAACACTGTAGCCCAGATAGTAGTTGTCTTTCTGTTAATTGCAACATCTGGCCTTGGCATCTTGAAGGATATGAACCCAATAGTGTCTGCAGAAAGGCACTGTAGAAATCTGTGCGCTCCCATGCCTGTTGTGCATCCTCATGCCCACCTGCCCTGCACAGTTTCACATCACTTTTCTCCAGCTGCCTGTAAGTACTGAGCAGTGAGTTATGTTTTCCAGCTGACTACTGCTGGTTAGAAATGCTGAGTTTTTCATGAGCAGATCCTCCAAAGCTCTTCTTGGTCTCTTATTTGATGACAAGAACAAGAAAGGAAGAAGTTTTTCACACAGAGGGTGGTGATGCATTGGAACAGGTTGCCCAAGGAGGCTGTGGATGCCCCATCCCTGGAGGCATTCAAGACCAAGCTAGATGTGGCTCTGGGCAGCCTGGTATGGTGGTTGGTGACCATGCATATAGCAGGGGGTTGAAATTAGGTGTTCTCTGAGGTCTTTTTCAACCCAGGCCATCCTGCAGCTCTATGAAAACTTGCTACAAGTTTCCTCATGGAGTCAGTTGCTTCTCCTTCTGGAGCCCTTTTGGTTTTTGGGATAGAAGTCCTGACTCCATGACTGACCTGGCCTTGGTTAGAGGGTCTACTCTGGGTCCTTAGAGCTCTTCCAGGAAGGCAGGAAAATGCATTGCCAAGGTCAGAACCAGAGGAGAGCACAGAGCACTAATTATTTGGCAAGTATAGATCAAAGTGGGACAAGGTAACTAATGGTGCATACAGTTCTGTTCATCAGCCTCTGCTGCTAAACCTCAAAGGAAGTGAATGAGATCAGCAAAAGGGAGAGGAATAAAGGTGACTGGAGTAAAAACCATCTCTTTTCCTCTCCTTGCCCAGGTTTTACATGGAAAATTTCTGTCTATTTGATTGACCCGTGTCTAGTGGAGAACTTTGCCCATCTCATCTCACTTCCCACTGACAGGATGGATTGGGAGAGTGTGTGGGGAAAGTGTTGCTGCTGTCCTACAGTTCTGCTTTTCCCTGGTTAACCATTTCTGATTGCCACTGGCCAGGCAGACCTCTGATCTTACCCACTTCATACAGTGTAGGTGCTCAGACAAGGCGAATAAAACCAACAGTGGCAATACAGTAGGAAAGAAAAGTACTAGGAGAAAAGGACTCATGTGAGGAGGAGTGACTGCAACTTCTGTAACTTTCCTAACAAAAACTGGGACCTGGTTGCCTTGTTTATTGTTTGTTTAATTATTATTATTATTCTCTATATATATGTATATATGTATACATTTTTAAATGATTGCAGAAATACGTGTCCATGTAAGAGCTGAGTTTTATGCAGGAATGACGGTCTAACCACCTGGTGTTTAGACTTCACTGTTGTGACCAGTCACAAGGGTGCGATCCGTTCCAGATCAGGTGTTTATCTTTCTTGCTTTCTACTCCCAGTCTGATTCCTCGTACTGGTGGAAAGGCACATTCTAGTTGTCTTAGAGTTGCTGGGTCTTCTGGCCTATCCCCTGGAGCAGGATGGAGAAGCTCACCTTGTGTTTTACCACTCATGCTTACTGAGGTGAAAAACCACGTAGGTTTGTTCCCTTCTAGTTTTGATTTTAGTGCCTCATTGGGAATGAAAAGATGAGGAAGAGAAATGACTTGGGCAGTGATGCTCTGGGAACAAAGCACCTGGAGCTTCCCTCTGATAACAGCTTGCTGAAGGAAAAGTTCACTCCAAATCAAAGGTCTGTGTCAGTGGTGCTCTATGGTGGACAAAGAAAGACCTCCATGTCACCATGTGGTGTTGGTGTTTTCAGATTAAGAGGAGGGATTAAGGAATTTTACTCAGCAATTTGAGATGCTTTGTTAAGAATGGAGGAGATTTGAGCAGCTTTGTTCTCAAGCCACATGGTAGTGAAAAAACAAACAGGCACTTAATCCTGACAGACAGCAGAACTTGACTCGGGTTTGTCCCTGGAGAGGTGACCAGGAGTTCCCTGTGACTGCCTGAGAGGGTTGTTCCTTCTATTGTAGGTCTTAGGAACCCCATCCCCATCTCAAAGAAGAGTGCATGCTCTACCTCTCCACCACATAGATCTCTGTGAGGGCCTTCCTCTCTTAGCAAGAATTATTATGCACGAGGTGCCAAAATGGTTACTGAATAGGGCTAAAATATGTTCTAACTTAAGGTCTTGCCTCTAGTCTCAAACAGGACCATGCCAAAAAAATATATAAATAATAATAAAAAAGAGCTGATAATTTTCCTGTTTGGGACTTTGGCTGGCTTCCTGCGACAATAAAAAATATAGCAGTCCACATATAGACAACTGAATATACACATGCTTGTATGCTGCCCTCTGACACAAACATTAATGTCTTATATAGATCTTTGAGGTTCTTTTAAACATCTAGTTACATTTTAAGGTCGTGTCCTCGGAGGTCACTGATGTAAGTGTATTTGTAGAAAGAAACAAACAGCTCATTGAATTTGGTTTCCCGTTTTAACATATATCAGTTAAATTAAATAGGCAATGTTATAATGTCTGGCAACAAACCCATTTTGTGATGTATAAAATTTGACTTTTCCCCTCTGTGTTTATGTCAGAACTAATACACAGAGATAAAGTGCATACACTATACTCTGCATATTTACTGAACTTTGGCAAGTCACTAAGAGCCAGTACTCAAATCAAATTAGAACCACCCGATTTATAAAACACCCTCCGAAACTGATCTTATTAAGCTCAAAAAGAACACGGGGCTGATACAGAGCCAATCAACAACTCACGCTTCCCACCGAGGAGCAAACATCAACCAGTCCTTTCTAACCTTTGTGTTTTGCCACCATCGCAAACCTGCAGTGAAAAGCTGCCCTGGTGCATTAATTAAACAAATGGGGTAAATGCACCCAAAATGATCATCTTGCTGCATGCTTATTTTCTCTGCACACACTGAATGTAAGGGGGCAGAGGGGTTTCTTAGCTTTTTAAAGGGATCTACTCCAGGTAATTTGATTGATCTTCCCATTTGCTCCTATTTTGCTTGTAGCAGGCATTACATATTTTTTGGCATGATTCTGCAGTCATCCATGCTCCTCCCTTCTGGTGACAGGATTACTTACGTTGGGAAAGCAGGGCTGACCTTTGTTTAAGGGTTTGTTTTCTGAAAAGATATCCCATCATCCTCCTGAAACAGCATTTGTTTGGCAACAGCCCGTAACCTGCATGGCACTGATTCCATCTTCTCGCTTATTTTTCCAAGTTTCCAAAGAGGGACAGTAAAAAAAAGGTAGGTTTTGGGGGTGAGATATGTGGGTGCAAAGAAGAACGTGACCCTCCTTTTGAATCATCACATGGAAAACATTACTGGTGAGTTATACTTTCAAAAGCATTGGTCATATCCCCATTTACTCCTTGTAAACAGCACGTGAAAGCTGGCAGTGCTGCAGCAGGGTCTGAATAAGAGAATAGCAATTTACTAATTCCCTTTTAAAGACTAACAGAGAGTTCACAAACACGGTGTTGGCACGCTGCTTAATTCAGTTGCTCCATGCTTCTATGAGGGTTTATTGACTATATAAGGATCAAATAAGGGGTGAGCTGAAATCAGAAACACAGTATTCATTCATTTAACTCTGCTATAGTAGAGCAAATTCAGGGTGACTCAAGGGACACAATGTCTTGTAAAACATATGTACTTAATATAAGGGTCATAAAACTTATTAAATTAAAAGCTAGGTTAAAAATAGGAAGAAAATTTATGCTGCTGTCTAAAATAGCAATAATTTCCCTTTGGCCTTTCCCTTTCCAACTAATATGGGTTCTAGCTTTTTTGTGTGTGTGTTTTTTTTAAGTAGTCAACTGGTAAAATCTTCATTCTTCACAGTGAATGCAAGTCACTCTCTACCAGGTGAATTGTATGACTAATAACATAGCACAATAAACAGAGAAGGGGGGCTGCTGCCAGCTGGGAGGATATATTGCATCATTGTTGACCACACACAATACTCTATAGGCATCGACTTACTGTTTGGGGAGGAACAGAGGGTCATTCTTGGCCAACCTAGCCCAATGGAAAAGCCTTCTGGGCCACAAACTTAGGACAACAAAGGCAAAAAATCCCTTTTCCCTCCCCACAGAATGGCCTACTGGTGGCAGGACCACAGGCAGGATCCTCTTTCCATGGCAATTTGGTGACGGTGGGGTGTAAGAAGCCCCTCTTGGGTGGGTGTTGAAGGGTTACTTGAGAAAGTGAGAGACCACGCATTCCCTCCTGTCCTTGACAGACGTATCAGCAGAAACGAAGTGCTGAGATGAAGTCAATGTAATTATCCCGCA
Source organism: Excalfactoria chinensis (assembly GCF_039878825.1). Lineage (NCBI taxonomy): Eukaryota > Metazoa > Chordata > Aves > Galliformes > Phasianidae > Excalfactoria > Excalfactoria chinensis. The sequence goes on from NC_092827.1 coordinate 98,454,897, forward strand.
GTCCTGCAGAATGACAGCAGAATTTAGCTCCTTCGATCAAGGGAACCATTTTCTATTAGATACATGGTGTGTGTGTGTGTGGGGGGGGGGGGGGGGGGGTTAGGAATAAGGCTTTGTGGCTTAAATCCTCCTCTCTAACCTCTAAGAAATCAAAGTGCTGCTGGGCCATCCTCGACTCATGACACTGTCCAGACCTCTCCTAGCCGAGAGCCCCTCTCATGTTTGTTCAGTGGCGTAAGTTTTTAAGGACGAATGTAAAAAAACCCCTCAAGTGTGCTGGAATTTCCCATTTTTTCCATGCCTGCTGGGCTCTGAAACCTTATCATCACTTTTTTTCTTTTTTTTTTCTCTCATTTTTTCTGACTTCTGAATTAAAACACAAAATAATAAATAATTCCAGCACACACTGTTGTTTTTTTTCACCTTTTGTCTATGAGTTTATGTTGGCCAAGTCAGGCTTGTCTCTCCTTCAGGCCTACCATTATTTTTGCAGTTCCCCATCTCCACTTGCTGTCCGAATTGGCACTCAGCAGAACAAAAGACCACATTTTCTGGTGTTTTTGTGCCACGGGATAATGCAACCAGCCTCGATTCCAGTCCCCTGTGCGCTATGAACATCTATTTTTTTGCACGCTATTTAAACAGTTCTGCACCCAAATCTGTCACCCGTGACCTCATTAAGTTGCATTTAATCACCCTGGGATGCCCATCAGGCCTAACCCCATCATTTCCTGAGGAATTTTCCCCTGATTTACTTAATAGCTCTAAAGCGCTAAGCGGGAGACCTCCGGGTGCCGTTCTCTGCGCATGTTGGGTTGCTGGCATTTGCACTGTGTTTTAAATAAACACTGTGTTGCAGGCACGCTTGTTTTGAAAAATAAACTTCTGGGCAGAAGGAGCTCGTTCGAGTCGGAGCCAGATTGGTAGCGATTTGGCTTTTCCCTGCAGATGGAAAGAGGTCAGGCTGGTTTTTGGGAGGGGAAATAAAAGCCACCCTTACCCAAATAGTTGCTTGGTTTTCACACGGCCCGGGAAGAAGAAAAGCCCGCAATCAAAGTGCTGGCTCCTGGCAGGGTTGCTTTGGAAAGGGACAACATGGTCCTGGGAGACCTCAGGGGGAGAAGGTGGTTGGAGAGCATCACTGTGAGATAAATGCTTTAACCCAGAGTACTCCTCAAACTCTGGTTTATATAAATCTCTATGGCCTCACACTTGTCTCCAGTGCTGGGGAGTGGGGCTTGATGTCTTCCTCACAGTCTTCTGCAGGCTATGTGTGGCCCACCGCCTTCATTCACCTGTCAGAAGACACTCAGAGTGCTAAAGGCACTGCCTCGTTGCTGGCTATCGTGCCAACATTGGGTTGCCAGTTTCACGCCCCATGGGAAGGTCTAACTTCAGGGATGAGATCAATCAGAAAGACAAACCAGGTTCTGTCCTCCCAGGCAGAAGTATTCTCTGGGTGTTAATACTTCTTCTCTCTGAACTGTTGTTGTTTTTAGACACGTGATGGGAGGGAGATTAATCCTGCATGTTCTCTATTTCTTTTGAGGATCCCCCTTTCTACATGCTTATAAATCATTGGATTCTGGCAGTAACGCGGCTCCTTCAATGTGAGCCCTGCAATGGTATAACAGAGGGTGGGTTGCTTGCTGGGGCAACAGTAGCACAGCTAACCTTAAGGTGGCTGCAGTTTCCCTACTAACTTTGTGCTGGATCTGGGCTGGATCTGAGGAGGAGCTGCCCTTCCTGCTTCTCTCCTCTCTTTTCCATGAAAGCCAGTAAGCTTGATAGCACAGCACGCAGGCAGTGAAATCAGTGCAGGTATCTTAGAGGGAAACATTCCCCCCATGTCTTGCCTTTTACATTACACTTCTTTCCTCTGAGAAAGCTCAGCTCGCTCTCCAGCCTCCAAAGAGCACCTTGTCCTGACATTTCCAGGAGGGCGCAAGACCTGACCTTTGAGTCCTGCTGATAGGATCACAACAAATGCACTGGCTCCGTGTTCAGTGCTATTTCTTTTTCTTTTGTCTGGGCCACTGTGATGGAGAATGGGAGCGCTCCCCCATCCGCCTCACCCCTGCCCCCTCTAAAGCCACTGATGCAATTAGATAGGCGAGGGGGATAAAACCACATCCACTTGTTCCCCCTTGATGGCTGGCATTGGCTAAATTGGCTTCTGGAGTCCCATCCTGACTTGGGAGGAGATTGCTAATGGTGGTCCTGGTGGAGCCAGCTGGGTGGCGTGGGCACTTTCATGTATGTCTTATAGGAGGTGGTGTGGCAAAACTAGGTGTTCAGGCTTCTGAAGAGAAAGTCTTCTGAGAGCCCCAGGGCTGGGCTACAGTATGAACTGTTTGTCCATGGGAAGGGTCACCAATTAATTAGTGTGGATTTCTCTCTCTCTCTCTTTATTTTTTTTTAAGGAAGAAATTAATCTGGCAGCCCTTCTGAAATTTAAGTACATTGTTCGTCGTGTAATTAGAGATGAAATATTAGGGAAGTGGACTAATTACACACAATGCACTTGAGCCCAATTAAAATAGCATCTGCAGAGAACGTAGGGGTATTCTCTTTCGCTAATAAGAAATACTTTCTTAACAACAGAAAATAAAGTAGCTAAATTGGATATGCAGTTGAGATTATAAATATCCTATTAGCATATAAAATGAGGATTAACCTTATTTAATCACTGCTTGCTTGATCATCAAAAGTCATGTTTCACCTCTATAATGTATCTGTATCCTCTCTCTCTAAAAAAAAAAAAAAAAAAAGCAAGCAAGCAGCATATTAATAAATTTAGCTAATTAGGTGCTTTTTCTCACCTGCTCAGTGAAGCTGGTGTGGCTAACTGGTTGCCCCTCACCACCTGGCTCTTCCCCTGTCTTTCTGAAGCTTGAGCTCACTAGTAAACGTGATGTAGCAGTGAAGATGGAGGGCTTACTGTACAGCTGCTCAGTGGATGGGTTGGTATGTGAGGCTACGGTTCACGTGGCGTGGCAGGAGTCGTGACATTGAAAGGGCTTTGGGTAGTGAAGGCAGTGGTGGTAAAAGGTGGGGAAGAAGGAAAGGAGAGAAATGACGAACTTCTCCCCCATATCAGTGTGTGAGGGCATGCTGTAATTTCCATTGGGTGACCCGGGGGGTCAGGCTGGCTGGGTTGGCTGTGGGCTCCTTGCTGCTGGTGTCCCTGATAGCCAGCTGGTGCATGAGGAGTCACGCAGCCTCCGCGGTAGGGAGTGCCAGCTGGCCTCCAGTGGAGCCGGGGAGGTGGGTGAGGCAGCCTGGCCTCAAACTCCCCCATAAATATTCAGCTGATCCTGTGTGCTTGAAGGAGGGTGTCTCTAAGCAAGGGGAGGGATTTGGGCTGATCATCTGTGGGCAATTTCTGGCCAAGCAGGAATGTAAAGAGACGAACATTGCCCTCCGCAACCAGCCCCATTGTCCCCCCAGCACAAGGACAACTTCAGCTTTGCTTTGCCTTCACGCATCAGGTTTTGGTGCAAGTGAGAATGTTGCTAGCAGAAATCAAAGCACAGCAACCCAATCTGAGCCAGGATCACCCCAAGCTCCATGTGTCCAAATGCTGCGTTGCCTAGAGGTGGTTGTCTCAACACAGCAGTTGTGTGGATGGAGGTGGAGGCACAGAAAGAGACACGTGTCTGCTGGAAGCTCCTCTGTGTGAATCATTCTCTCTGTGCAGAAGTATGAATTTTCCTCTCGCTTCCACAAATGCTGGTCAAGTGCACCGAGGGACGGTGTTTTTATGTATCACGTTCAAGGAGCCACAATTGGATGTTTTGCAAGAAGCAGGGCTCGGCCTGTGATTTACAGTAATGGGGAAGAGCACTCTGCTGGCACAGCCCTGGTGCTGCCAAGTCTTGTGATGGTTGCAATGATTTTTCCTAACTGCCACAGTGCCTGGAGCAAAGTGCTCATGAGCATTTCGGCTTGTTTTGTTGGTAGTGGCAGTGGAGGGCTTTGTTCTTTTGTATTAAGAGCAGCTTTTCCATCCCTTAGGGAAGAACAAAAGAGCTTGGAATCATGTTCTCAGTGTCCCCACAAAGGCTCAAAAAGCAGTAGGAATTTTTTATTTTATTTTATTTTATTTTTTGCTTTTTGCTTTTATTTTTTTTTAAGGCACCCCCTGTTCGTTTTCCCACGATTGGTTTGAGTCACTCTGGAAGGAGTTCGTTTCTTCCCTTTGCCTGATGCCCAGCTCCTGGAGCCACTGCCCATCTCCAATGCTCCAGGAGTAGCAGTGGTTGCCTCTATGCTGTTCCCGCTGGGTTCTTGCAGGGTGGCTGCTATCTGCAGGGGTTATTTGGGCTGCTGTAACAGACATCCACCTTGGGCTGCTGTTGTTCATGCCTTTAAATCTCATTTACTACTGTTAGTTTCCGGATTTAATGACAATCTTCCCCTCTCCCAATAGAACGGAGTTAAGAGAACTGAAGCATCTTGAAATACTGACGTATTTCAGCAGTGGCTGCAAGCAGTTCCTGCTCCCATTTCAGTCCTCCTGTGATCCACCACCTCCAGCAGCCTCTTGTTTGTGTCCTGCTGCTTGCTCCTTCCTTGCTTGGTCCTGGAAGTCACATTCAGCTCCAACCTTCAGAGAAACACCGCAGGCAAATTGAAAGTGACGTGGAATAAAATAGGCTCTGCCACTCTGAGGGGTTCGAGGTGCTGTACTGTCAGAGAGGGCTGTGGGGAAGTGACTGTATCCAGAAACATATGGAGAATGGAGAGATCAAATACATGAGACGCAGCCGGCTGTCCATGTTCAAAGCACAAGTGTGGAGACCCAGCTACAAAGGAATGGGAGAATATACAAAAGGAGAACGTGAAACATTCCTCCAGCTTTCATGACTGTTCATGCCAAGAGAGATCTCTCTTCAGGCTCCGGTCCTTGATGACTGATGTTTTATTTCCCTCCTGTTAGAACTTTAAACCACGATAAGAGTCTTGAGCGTAGGAAAGGTAACTTGGGGGACTTGAGTTTTGGTGGCAGGAAGGTTAAAAGCTGCTTCCAGCAGCCATAATCCTCCTTGTTTGTATCCCATTCTGAGAACTGTTGCGCTAGGCAAATTCAATGTTAATAGCAGCCTTGTACCCCGTCAAGTGGGCCGGGGAGTTAAACCAAAACGGGGCTGGCAGGCAGCTCTTATCCACTTATGTTCCATTAAGAGGAGCTCCCTGATCCTAAGGGGTTTTTGTTTCCCACCATGAAAGACTGAAAAACAGGATTCCCACAGCACTACAGATCTGTTAGGTTTGGGGTTTTCTCTCCTGAGAAACTCAGTCCTTCAGTGAGACATCTCATCTTGCTTCCCACCAGGATGTTGCGTCCATGTTGGATCTGTGGCCATGGCTGGAGTTCCCTCCAGGTGACTGCTCAGTTAATCCCTGGGTTTGGTTTCTCCAGTTATAGCTGTGGGACGGGGCTGGCTTTTCCAGGGCAGGGCAGGAAGTCTGCACCCACCACATAAGAGGAGCAATGAGGAAGGGTCTCACGTTGCCGCATCCCTGCTGTTATTGGCAGCTTGTTTTTGAGTCCTGGGACACAATTCTTCCGCAACAAGAGGGAGGACTTTGTTAAATTGTAAATGAGTCTAACTTCAAGCACTCTGAGGAAATACGCTCTTTCCCCATATAGCCCATACATTATTCCCACCTACTTATGGGGCCTCACATTTCCTGGAACTATCAGGCAGACCTTAATTCTCCTCGCACGACATCCCTTTAAAATTGCGGAGCTCTCTTAATCAACCTTTGTATCAGCTACAGATCTGCAGTATGACCTAATCTGAAAAATGGCTCCAAGTGCTGACTCAAACGCTCGGCGAATAAAGGCCAGTCATTGCCACCCTGACACTCACACCATGCAAAACAAAATCAAGTCGCATCAGCCCAACGTTAGTTTGCAAAAATATCAGTGATTGAAGCCACTCGCTGGTTGCATTATATATATATATATATGTATGTATATATATGTATGTATGTATGTATATATATATATACATGTACATATATATATATATATACATACATACATATATATATATATATATAAACAAATATATATTGGGGGGGAGAGGGTAGGGGGGGAATCTGAAGTAGCTCTCAAACCGAATTCCAGAGGAGAAACTCCTTAATGGTGAAAATTCCCCGTCAGATATATACATCTAAGCTGCATCATTTGCACTTCATAATCCCCTCTCTTTTATAAAGCAGGAGGCAGACACATTATTTTAGACTTTTATTAAAATATTTATACAGCAACAGATGAAATTTCTCATCCTAATCTGTCACTTCACGTTTTTTAGGTTACGTTCCAAGTCTTTATCTTTTTTTTTCCCTTCTCTAATTGAAACACAGCTGATACTCCTTCATTCTCCGGATAAGTAACTGCCTTAAAATGACTGGAAATTACTTCAGGACTCAAGAAAATAAAAAAGAAGGAAGGGATTTGGTCCAGAAATCTGACGGTTTATGCATAAAAAAAAAGATTCTTCAAAAGCAAAAAAAAAAAAAAAAAGGAAGAATATAAAATATGACCCCAGCACAGTTTTATTTAACTTCTCAGGAAAATAAAGTGAGTATAAATTATCGAGCTCTCTTTTGCTAGAATTTTATCGAGGCGTTGTGTAGACTCTTGTTGCTTTATCTCTTCTTTTTATGCTTTTTCTGAAGGAAATTTCTCTGAGCGATAGCAACCTGGCTGCAGAGGAACAGAGAGCATTTCTTAGTTGGTTTGTCAAATACTGGCTCCTAATTAACACTAGGACAGCTTAGTTAGGAACTGGAGATCTACAGATGAAACAACTCAGCAGGAACTATCCTCTGTGCTTGTTGTCCTTGTTTGCTGTGCTTTGTGGTCCTTCTTCTTCTGCTTTTTAGTTTTAGAGGTTGAAACGTCAATAATGCAAACCGTCTGATACGTGTTGATAAAACATCCATGACTACACACTGAAGTGACCTAAAAGCAGACGTACACACACAGGCACAAAAGGAACGGGAAGACAGGCCATTAATCTAAAATTTAGAGGACCAATAAGTTTTTGATAGCAATGGGTTACTGTGCTAATGATTATTTAACTCACTTCACGTTGGGTTAAGTGCATATAGCTGCGGAAAGCGGAACGCCTTGCTGAAGTGCTACAGGGAGATTTTTGCCTCTCAGATGTTATATTCCAGGCAGGGGGGAAAAGCAGCTCGATTATAAAAGGCAATTGCTCCGCAATAGCAGATTTCAATCAGGAGGCAGGAGCTGGTCCAGTTAAAGAGATGAATTCTGCTACAGCAGGAGAAGAACAAAAACTAAAGAAGGGAACTGAAACAGTTCCCTGTGCCCCCAGTCTTCCTTGGCCTATGATTTTAGCCTCGCTGTATTTATTGATGGTTGCAAGTACGGGGAGGGGAGCACCGCTGGATGTTTATCTTGCTGCTGGTTATTCTAATTCTTCTCGACCTTTCTTTTCTTTCTTTCTTTCTTTTTTTTTTTCTTTTTTTCTTTTTTTCTTTTTTGGCCACTGTGTTATTCCATTTATTTCCTATCGACACGTGTCTTCCCATGATGAGATACTGTGTTGTTTGGGGCTTGTTGGGGTCTTTCGAGCTCTAAGGGACATCTGCACATATTATTCAATAACACAGCAAACATTCTTTTCAACTAGAAGACAGGGAAAAAAAAAACAACAAGCAAAAAAAGGAAGAGAACAGAAAAGAAGGGCAATAAATGTTTGATTTCCCCGTAAATGATTTGCTGACATTTGTTTTTCCTTTTTTTTGCTCCATCATTCTCCAAGCACAGCCCGGTTTTATCCTCCATCCTTCTGAACGGATTGCACTTGCTAAGCTCCCCATTTAGGGTTTAGTGCTACACACGGCGTACTCCTTCCTTCCCCGCTGGACATAAGAGCTGCTGCTTGCGAGTATTTTGTGCCCTTTACCTCCCCTGGAAGGCATAGGTAGGTGTGGGGATGCTGGAAACCTCATAAGTGTCATTGGTTGGGAGAGGATGGCCGAGTGACGGCTAATGATCTGGGAGCTGGAATTGGGAGTCAAACGCTAAACATAATCAATATATAGAAAAGGAGAATTATTTTCTTTTTTTTCTTTTTTTTTTCTTTTTTTTTTTCCCCTAAAAAAGAGGCAAAAAAAAAAAAAATGCAATGAAAATTTATGACCTTAACATTCCTTCAGGGTCAAGCAATTTATCAAATTCTCTCACTTTCTGGTTTCAATTACACAGCTATTGTGGAAGGAACTTATTTTAGCAGGTTCATTTGCCTCAGTAGGGAATACAGGACTTTGGCCTAATGCTTCACCTTTAGTGCAGGCCATTTGAGCCTTAGAACAAATACCAATCATCACTCTTTGGGAAAAAAAAAAGAAGAAATCTGCATCGGCGTGGCCTGGTGGAATGGGGTTTCTGTCAAGGTAAACGGTTGTCGGCAATGACTGTGGTAGAGTGGCGATAAATCCCATTTTATTGCTGAAAAATTCCAGCTTCTCTCCATGCCTGACAGCTCCCCACATTCTCGTACCCATTTGGGCAATTTCTGACTCTGTCCATCTGGTTCTTATTACCTCTCAACCTGCCAGTGTCTGATCCAGAAAAAGTGCAGGTCAAAAACAGGGGAAAGAAACCAAGGTGATGGACAAAACAGAGAGAGTGATTGAGGGACTGCGCTGCTCTCCCACCCTCCCTCCCCACCCCACAACAAAAGTGCTGGGGGGAGGGTGACACGAGATCAGGAGGGGTTATTAGCTTAATTATGAAGTTGCCAGAAACCTCCTTAAAATGGAACGCTAAATGGGTGTTAAGCCACACGCTCAAAGCCCCGGTAACAACAACTTTGATGCTTGTCCAGGACACCCAGAGGCACCTGCCTAAAAGCAGCCTTTGGAGCAATGGGGGTAAAGCCCCCCAGTCCTGGCAGCATTTGTCCTGCTGTGCCCACACCCTCCATGGCCGGTGCCACTGCATACTTCAGCCTTGCCCCCAATGGGTTGTTCTGGGCTGAAAATTGCAGCAGGAGGTCAGACAGATGCAATTAAAATTTAATTTAGAGGGGAAAAAAAATTAAGTAGAAATTGGGCTATAGAAAACTGAGTGGGAAGAAAAAACTCCACCTCCATGCAGTACTTTTCGTGTGTCAGAATCCAAACCTTTTTTAGGACGTTCAGCTTCTTATCAACCCCCCCCCTGCAATAAGCATAGGGAACATTTTTAAAGGGTAAAAACAAACAGCTGAGCCCGGGACAACTCAACTTCTGTTTAGTCAAAGTGAAATAACATGGGAGTACTTCTCCCAGTAACAACTGTGTTGCACGGTGTTGGCCAAGGCTCCACCAGTGACAGCAGGAGACGTGCCCCGGTCCACCAAGTCGTATTCTCCTTTCCAAGAACTCCAGAGTATTTAAATCACTACATTTACTACTCATTTATAAATACTCATTCTCCCTGAAATGGTGCATTTTTCTTGCTGCGTCTTGTTCCCCAGCAGATCGCCACCCTGAAAATGTGGCCTTGTGCAAGCTTTACATAGTCATGCTTCCCAAGGATGCAAGGAGACTGAAACTTTTCAGAGCTGTCTTCTATCACCAATATCTGACTTATTTCCCAAGGGCAAGAAGTACTGTGTGTGCCCCACAGCCTGCTCTGGATTTGCCCCTGTGTTCTCTGAGCATCCTGGGATAGATGCCATCCATGGTGGGTTGTGCTGCTGGGTGTTGTGGTTGGACTGTGTGGCTGAAGGCTGTGAATTGTGGATGTGGGATGACATTAGGAACCCCCTGCAAGACATCCCCAGGTCTAGATGGATGTGGGAACCTGCTTGAGTACTCAAGCAAAGAGTGCTGGTGGTGGCAAACATGCTGGTTTCCAGGGGAGATGTGGGAGCCTCTAGGCATTGAATAGAGAGAGATATGAGAGAGGAAACAGAGGGAAAGGAACGGGTTCCTACTCTGGAATGAAATGCTTGAACATGAGATGTGTAAAATGCAGCACCCAGCTCCTTGCCACATTTTCCTCCAGGTGTCACGGCGTCCATTTCCAATACATGGTTTTTGGGGATGTGCTTTGATGGAAAATGCCTTCTTCTCCATCAAAAAGGTGGAAAAGTAATGACGCTGGGGAACTGCGCACCCACAGCTGATGTTTGTGCCACACACTCTACATTTAGACTTTGTAAGAATTATTTGCTGCACTCTTTTTCCTTTACCCCACGGGAGGGGGGCACACACACTTCAGGAGGGGTGGCACACACACACACTGCAGGCTGGTGGCACACTGCCTCTAGCAGCACGGTGCAGGCATGTATGGGAGTGCTTGCTGGAGGGCAGCTCTCACCCATCACGGTATGTGTGCCTGAGAGCCTGCTTGAAACAAAGAGGCTCGCAAGGGGAAGCCCCAACTTGGACAATGCAAATATTTCAGCATCCAAACGGTTAATGGTGAGTATTATAGCTTCAAAAGAGCCCATTGGCTAACCCTCAAGGATGCCCTGCAATTGTTAAACTCATCAGATGAAACTACTCTTCTCAGCTAGCCCTTACATTTGTCTGGCTAACAGTAAAAATACTATAATAAATCGGGAACATATGTTGCCAGACAAGAATAAGTGATATAAATAAAGAGTCAAGAGACATAGCCCCTCAAGAACAATGTGTAAAGATTTAAACTTTCAATGTATTAGTTAATCTAGGAACATTTTAGGAGTAACTTGAAAGCGGTGTATTGTTTGTTTATATCATTCCTTTTATTTTTTTTCTCTCTTCTCTTCAGATTGCATTTTAAATCAAAATGCTCTCCATGACTGCCTGCTTTGCAGCACTAGGGTAAGTGCCATTTTTCCACAGCTTGAACAAAAATACGCCTAAGGAATCTATGCCAGGAAGGCGTTTTGTTGCTTTTTGTTTTATGAAATAATGCACAGTGTTGTTGGGAAAAAAAAAAACAAACAGCCTTTCCTTTTATTATTATTATTATTATTATTTATTTTTCTCCAAATATGTGAAATTGTGCATTTGTAAACACAGAGCTGCTCTCATGGAAGCTGATTCTTTGTGAAGGTGACGAGGTTCCAAACTTGTGATAAATTATCAAGGGCAGCATTAGGAAAGAAAATATAAAACCAAATATGCTTTGAGAATTGACTGAATATTTTATTTATCTTTTTTTTTTTTCCTTCTTCTTTTATTGAGGCGTCCTTTGAAAAATGGCACAAAATAAATAGTTTTGCAAAGCAACAATATAATCAATCTCTAAACGAGAAGATAAATCAAGGATTTCATTAACTGCTGGTAGCCAGTTTAAATTGTAGTCTTGTCCATAATGTCTATCTATCTACGTATGTCCAAGTTATATTAAAAACCTTTAAATGGCTTTGTAATATCAGCTACATCTAGCTATTATAATAATTAATGATACTGTTTTATAAATCAATATATGTATTCTTGATAAATTCATATCCAGTTAATGGCGTAATTTAAATAAAAAATTAATGCAATAAAGGACATACTGGAATAGGCAGGAAATCTTTAAAGGTTAAGAGGCAAATTTGTCTAAATTCTTTTCTTTGTACCTAGTTTTTTGAGCGAGCACCCATTGAAATTCAGCTGCGAGCAGCCTCGCTCTTACGGCCACGCTCCGGCCATTAGTTTTGGATTATCAGCAGCCGTGGAGTTTTGCAGGCAGGCAGATGCGATGCGAGCTCCTTCAGCTGAGTGAGTGCGTCCCTCCCCGCTCCATAATCCTGCTGCCGAACCGCAAACAAAAGTCGCAGGAGGAACGTGCCGGCCTTTGGACAGGAACAGAAAGGGGGGTGGGGGGGAACGTGCTGTTTCCAGTGCTCCCCATTGACCCCATCCTTGTAGCATTGCCGGGATTTTTGGCTTATTGTAGAAAGTGTCAAAAAAAAAAAAAAAAAAAAAAAAAAGGTAAAATGTAAATATTTTGTCCCGGGTGTGGAGCGTGTTGAGAGGAGCATGTTGAGAGGAGAGTGGAAACCCTGCAGCCTGTGCAGAGTAATCAAAATCTGTTCTTTATCTCTTGTTTTAAATACAGTTAATCCGGTTTATTCGGCAAACACATCTAAGAGCAACTTAAGGGGGGAAAAAAATGCTGGAAATCGCCTTTTCGTGTTTCTAGATGGTGCGCTAGTGAGAAACCAGGACTCGGATCCTTTGCTTTTATTTACAGTCAGTGACCACAAAATGTACCTCTAAGAATAACACAGGCTTTTAATAGGCAATATTAATCGTCCTTACCAGAACTTTTGATCTTAAATGTTTAAAACAAAAGCCCGCTGCCTGTTTATACACTGGATGTTTTATGAAGGATCTCTCTTTGAAATTATGCAAAACACGAAGCTTTGTCACTCGCCTTGACGTGGTACAGAAATGTCACTTTAATCCGTGGAGGGGTTTTTTGTGTTGGTTTTTTTTTTTTTTTTTTTTTTTTTTTTGACGTTTCTCCCAACATTGCTCTGCCTTATTTAGAGCAGCAGCAGCAGCAGCGCTCTGCGCAGTTTCCTTTGACACTGACGGGTATTTCAAAACGCCGCGTGGAAGGGAGGGAGGAAGAGAAAGGAATTTGCTGCCAGCCACCTCAGCAATGCAGCCACACGAGCCATCGCTATTCGCTCAAAGTTTACATTTCCGATGAGCTTTGGATGTAAAGCTGCATTATCCCGATGCTGGCTCCGTGTTTGGGAATGTAGGGGGGGAATGAAGGAGGACGACGATCGCTGCGTACAGCAGCGCACTCGGGTTGTTCATAGCGTTGCCATTTAAAGCCTATTTTGGTTTTTGGTGGAACTAGGAGCAGGAGACGCACCGCCATCCCTCGGAGGCTCAATTTAGGCTTTATAGGTAAAGCATCAAATAGGAGCTTCCAGCACCACCCTGAAATGTATCGCACATCCTCAATATCTTCATTTTGAAGCGTGCCTTGTTTTTTTTTCCCCCTCCCGGGACTGCTGGTGTGTCTCTCCCCAGACAAAGCAAGGACAAGCCGCATTCTTGAAAATTATCAGCCTTACAGATCGCGTTCCCAGGCATGTCCCCGCGTTTTATTACTGTGGAAAACCCCTTAATGGTATCACAATTTTAGACTTGTTAAGTGGACATCTTCCTTGTATTTAACTGCAAACAAAGTGGCTTCATTTAGGGGTGGGAGGAACGAGAAAACGCTTTGGGATGATGAGAAACATAAGTTTCTATCTTCTGACACCCGATCCTATCAATTATTCAAAACCTACTAAATTTAGATGTCTGTTCCTAAAACATTGTTTGCGCTCATTCCCTGGAAAGATGGAGGCAGCTGATAATTTGGCTAAATTATGTGCTTGAGCCCAATTGTTACGAATGGAACAAACGCTTTCTGCACCCACGCGAAGTCAAAGTCTGCAGTTTGGTTTGGCACTGCTGAAATTCCTGGCTCCTCGTGTGAGCAAGCACAGCAAGGCTTGGGCCCACGGATGTCGGTGTGGATCAGCAATGCCTTGCCATCAGGGTTTGCCCATTGCTAAAAGCATCCCCAAGTGGTCATTCCCTGGGCATGAAACTCAGCTGCAGTGCTCAGTGCTGCCACGAGGCAAGCGGGGGAGATGTGGTGTGGGCGCTCCAGGTTGGGTGGGCAGCCCAGCTCTGCCACACCTCACCTCGTTATTGCTGCAGCACCTCCTCTGCAGGAGGAGACGCTGGGTTGGGGCAGAGACTGTGGGAGATGATGGCACGAGGGCATGAAAGCTGATAGCAGTGCCACTGCCTGGCGTGGGAGAGAAACCAAGCCAAAATAATAATAATAATAATAATAATAATAATAATAATAATAATAGAAACAGCAAAAATATCCACCCTGTAGAAACAACACCCAAACATTTATCTTGCAGTTCCTGAGACGAGGGCAGCCTTCGAGGGGAAAAACAGAAAAAAAGAATAGTTTTACATTAGGGAAGCCAGGTATTTGAGGGCAGCAGAAAGCGAATGGCACGAGCCCTGCCGTCCCCCACGCTGCAGGGAAAGCATACGGGCACGATGCAGGTCCCCTCTTTACAGCCCAGCATAAAGGCGGGCAAGTGGAGAAGGAGGGGAAAAACACAGAGGCACAAAAAACACCAAACAAAGGACGTGTAAGCGCTTTCATTTATTTTGATAATCCTCCTCCTGCTCCAGAGCGTTTTGCTGTCTTTGTCAAAGTGAATGACAACAATTTGGCCAACTCTCTCTGAGCTGCGCTCGGCAGTGACAGGCAAATTATCAGAGGCCCTGCACTCCTTATTATCAGAGGAGAAGTCATCAGGAGGACGTGCGGAGGATCCCTCTCCCCTGTCACTATTTGTCAGTGGGACAAGGGCCACTGCTATGGGTAGCTGACAGGTAATTTCAACAATAACAATTACTCCTATTACTGGTGTCATAAACAATTCGCCCAAGGCATGACAATAGCAAAGCTTTATAATTCAATGCCATATAAATAAATGCCAGCAGGTAACAAGTAATTTAGCTCCAATCAAGCCTCGGCCCCGGCATTAATATTGTTATTGCAAGAAGATGGAAAATTGAAAAAATTCAATATGTTAATGAATTAAGAGGGGGTCAGAGGCTAAGGGAGGGTAGGAGTGAGTGGGGAGGGGAAAACAAAAGCAAAAGCCGTGTCCAGGCCCAGCCCCACGCGTGGCACTGCCTGCACCGAGGGCAGAACAGCACTGCACTGCTCTGATCTCTGCACTATAAACAGAGCCCGGGGTGACACATCCTGCACGGTGCAGGTTTAACAGAGGGGAAAGGTTTGTTTAAAGCTCCACCACTGAGGGCACGCTCCGCGGTTCCCTTCAGCTTCATCTTTTTCAGCCAGCTCTGTTAAAGCGCTGATCCTTATTGATCAGGAAGAAGGATTTCCCCATCCTCGCCCTGTCCCCCAGTGCCCTGCCCAGGCCTGCCATGGAACACACAGGACGATATGCCCAGCTTCAGTGCCTTGCTCGGCCCACTTTGCAGGTTTGCCACTTGTCCAGCCAAGACAATGCAGCATCAGCCTGACAGCACTAAAAGAATTTGAAGAATCTCTAATTAGGAGAGCTGCGGAGCAATTAACGCATGTCAAATTTCACTTCATCAAGTGCCACTCTAATTTTCCCACTAAAAAATTAATGGACTTTTGTGTGTGTGTGTGTGTGTGTGTGTGTGTGCGCGCGCGTGTGTGGGTGTGTGTCCCCTCAAGGCAATGTTGATTCAAATCTGCTCAAGATGCAGCGTTGCACAGCTAAGCATCTTCTTGATTACAACCCGACACACTTCTAACTGCTTTCATTCTCACTGCCACAGATACTTTGTCAACAGTCAAATTACGCCACGCTGATAACAACGCATAATGGTCTTCCTCAAAGGAGGCTCCTGTCACGGAGCAGCCTTTCATAAAAATGTACCATTTTCTTCCCCAGGAAATATATCTGTCTGACAATGAAGTTTTTGCGGTTCCGGCATTGGCTGCAGTGTAATCCTTTATTCTCCCCCCCCCCCCTCCATTTTTCCCTCTCTCCCCCTGGCTCCTTCTGTAATTTATTTATTTCTGAGCCCATCTGAAATCATGGCAGGGCGCTGTTTGAAGAGCCCTGCAGAATGGAAAATATTTCTAGTCCCTGTTTGCCCTGCTTTTGCTGCTGAACCACTTCACTCCGAGACATTTTCAACAGCAAGGCGCTCTCTCTAATACCAGCAACTTCTTTTTTTTTTTTCTCCTATTTTTTTCCTCTCTTTTCCCCCGCATTTAGGAAGGTGTGGGGCAGGCTCCTGCCCTCCCATCTGGAGCACGAGCCCTGCTGACGTCAATGGAAGTTGTGCCTACCGCTGTAAACATGTTGGGACGTTGTCTGATAATGGATGGGGTTTGGGTTCTGCGTGGTGCCAGCGTCCTCCGGGGCACCCAGGACAAATCTCTGTCTCCAGAGCAGAGGGCGAGAGCCTGCCTGGGTCTGCCTCTGGGCTCCCTGCTCCTTGCTTCCGCTGGGAGATCGATATCAGCAACAAGAAGAGGGGTTGATATGAATAACATACCCCAAAGATGATCATTTTCTCTTGAAGTTTCGGAGTATATTTCAATACAATTGTCTTCTCACAAACCTGAAGAGCATATACGACTCTTCCTGCTGCAGGGCTGCTATGAGAGAACAAGTACCCCCATGGTATTGCTAGAGCACGCACACCATAGTGCGTGCCTACATTACAAAACAATTCAACACCACAAAATATATACTATTTCCTTTTATCCAAGCCACCTTTCCATCACTAACTTATCTCCTGCTGCCGACAAACAATGCAAAAGCAGCAGGTCGTGTTGCCCACTCCACCCCATGCTCCCCTACACCCACCTCTTCCCTTAGGCCACCGCCGTCCTGCAGTTATTAACCCTTCCTGCCACCTCGGGAAGTGGGGGGATCGGGGGCTGCTCCCCTTTCTGTGTTCCTGCCGAGGCAGAAGAGCAGCAGCGGGGCTGCCTTTAACAAAGCGCAGCTGGGTCGGTGCACAGGGAGCACGTAAGGACCGCAGCCCTAAAAACTGTAATGCTGCTTTTAAACAAAGCCGAGAGATGCACTGTGCCTCCAAACCCCCTTTATTTCAGAGTGGGGGGGTGGGGGGAGAACTGAAAAAGGCTGTCGTAAAAATAATAGGCGGTGTCGTAAATTAAAGAAAGAGAGAAAGAAAAATGGGATGATATAACGCATCCTGCGGTAATCAATTTTACCTCCAATATCTGCTTTTGTTTTCAAAATGCTAAATAAACAATACATAATGCATCCCTCATCAGCCAAAACCATGAGGGCTCTGTGCTCAAATAACAGGAAACATATTCAATTTTCCTAACAGAAGACAGTTCATTAAGCTGTGCCACATCAAATAAAACTTTAATTTCTCCAGCATCGGAGTCGCAATGAAAGCAATTGAGGAAGATGAGCCATATGGTACTTCTATCAGCAAACACATATTGCTCATTCCCCCAAAGTTTTCTAATTCTGCTCCCCAGACCTGTGTAATATAGATAATGTGCTCTGAGCGCAGCAACCATGAGCTATCTGGTGTACACTTCTAATACTGTATTTAATGGGAAATAATGAATCATAAAAGCCTCGCAGAAGACGGCTTTTGCTAACCTAAATCTCGGCTGTAATTTCATTGTTCTGCGCCTAAGATGCCGCTTGCCCTTTTCAAACAACAGCGGTTGAACATAATTATACCGCCGCAAACCTGGGCTGCAAAAAGCACGGCTCCCGGCCCTACCAACTTCCATTAACTCCTGAAGCCCCGCGCCGGGGCGCCCGGCTGCGGCAAGCCGGCTCCCAGGGGTCAGGGCTGCGCTCACAAACGTTTCCTCTCCCATCCGGCCCCAAAAGCACCACAGGAGGAGGCTGTGAGAAATTAGGAGATCTGCTTGGCATCGGGGAACCCGACCCTTGTCTGCTCTAACATCTCTAAGTACCAAAGCCGTGTAGCGTTGTAAGAGGCGGATTTTTTACATGCATATATATATATATATATAATTTATTTTTTTCCCTAAAAGGTAAGTCAATTTTTCTTCTAAAAATTGTGCTTGGTACCCCAAGGAAAGGGCTACCCAAACTTGATGGTGTCCTGCTCCCTTTATAAACGTATAACAACCTATGTAATAGTGCCGGGAAGGTAGGGGCTGCGGGGCATTGCTGTGCTGCCTTGCTCTGCCTTTCTCTCCGTGTTTCAACTAATGGCAAAGGACGGGGCTTGCTTTCTGTAGTCATCCGTATGGACACACGTGGGGAGCCGTAAGGGCAGAGGTGAGAATACAAAGGTGTTATTTGGGAGCGACCGACCCTGCTTGGAAAATGCCTTAAAGTCATCTGAAGGCAGCCCCCTGCTCTCCGCCCCCCGCCACCCAATGCAGGGCTAATTTAAAACACGGTCTAGATACGCTACTTCTGCATATTGAAAGCATATTTTAGCTTGTTTTGGCAACGCACGAACCCCAAACAATTACATTGAACAACGAGAAGACCTTGTTTTAAAAGTTAGCGATTGCCTTTGGAAAAAGCTTATTAAAATCAGCATGCTCGATGGCTGCCTCCGCATTCGCTCCGAGGCTTGATTGCGCTCATTAACACCGCCTGCTCGGGTGCTGCTTTGGGAAGCCTCACGCCTGGTTATCCCCCGGTCACCTCCCCCATCTTCCCCCCCCAAACCAATGGCCCCCCAGCTCCATCCATAAGCTCCGCAGTGTCGGCGCACCCAAGCCCCGCGCAGAGCCCAACAGGTACCGGGAACGGCACCGGGAGCCTCCAGCCAACCGCACCGAGCAGCGATACCCCCAGCCGGCAGCAAAACAAAACAGCGCATTGATCATCGCCCCTGAATGCCTTAAAAACAAATGTTTAAACAGGTTTTTCTTTTTTTTTTTTTTGAACCGGCGCAGAAAAGCCTCTGCATGCTCCGCTGGGTTACAATAACAATGGGCTATTGCAATGTAAAACAAGCTGGAGGATAAAAAGGTGCTTTTTGTTACCATTTTATCAAAGCTGTTCATCTTCTAGCTGCAGGCAGCATTTTGCTGGAATTGCAGATATTTCTCTGTCCAGGCTCCTTTGTTTGTGCATCTCATTTGCATATATTTATCTCCAGCTGAGGGTGCTTTCAGCTCATTACGGCCTCCCCTCGCATTATTTCATAAGCCAGCTGCTGGGAGGGATTTCACCTGTGGTGACTGAGAAAAGAGGGGTGAAAAACCAAATTCTTCATAAAAAGGAAATCTTCTGACTTTCTTCCCCTATAAATGGGCACCATTTGTGTTAAACAGCCTCTTGTCATGATAGATGCCTCCTGGGGTCAGGGGGGAAAGTTGAGCTGAAGGTCAGCAGTAAAACAACAGACAAACCAGACGCCAAACTGGTTCCTGAGCTGTCGGTGGGAGCCGCGGTACAACCAGGTCCTGAACCTTTTTCAACCTCTAATAAAACAGGGGAAGAATCTGAAGTGGATCAACCAGGCCCCAGAGGAAGCCGCACGGAAAAACACAAATAATATCAATATCGCGCAGCCACGGGAAACAATGGGGCAGCACTCGGCGTGACATGCACGCCGCTATTGTTTCAAGAGCCGGGGAATTAATTCCACTTATTTATTTAAGGCGTGTCAACTCGCTGCCTAAACCTGTTTCGGTGTCAAGATGAATAAAACTTTTATGGCTCATAAAATAGAGCCATTCATCTCAATGTTCTTTGTGGTGCCTGTTGTTTCTTTTTTTTCCTTCTCCCCCCCACAACCCCCGGCAGGCTGAGCCCGGCGGCTCGGCGCTACCGGCTCACTCACGGCAGCACTGAGCTGGGCTGGCACCTGGAGCGGGTAGCATCCTCACATTTCAATTGGGTCTCATTCTGCACAAGCAGGGATGTTGATGCACGATGCCCTTGCTCCAAGCTCAGCTATTCTCTGGCACGTGGTACAGCTCAAAAAGTAGCGATGGAAACGTGCGGACGGACAATGGCAATAGCAGCGTGGTCACGTTCCTATTGCATCCGCTGCTCTGCTGCTGCTTTTCCTCGGGCTTTGGAATGAGCAGCACTATGTGCACGTAGGATGGGCGTTGCGGGTGGCAGCGGCCAGGTGAAACTCCTGTGGATGTGAACTCATTGCCATGAGGCCCCCTCCCTTCTTCTCGTCCTCAGCCCCACAATGAATTCACATCACCTACGGAGCTTCGGACCAACAGGTAATAAACCCCAATAAAGTACGCTTTTTATCAGGGAGAAAAAAAAAAAATCCCATTAATTATAGTTCATGACTACTCTAAACCAAATGTTCAAATAGTAGTTGGAAATGATGCATAAAATCTCAGCATGTTCTGATAGGTTATAGAGTCGGTGGTTTATTGCAATGTAAAACAAGCCACAGGAAGAGAGGGTGGTTTTGTTTACCACTTTCATCAAAGCTGTTCATCATGTTGATATACTTACGCTGTGTTGTGACCCCTATGTACGTTGCGTTTCATTTGTTTATTTTCCAGGTTGTTGCCACTTTTGCTGCTTTTCACATCAGAGAAGCTGGATAACGCGGGGCCCTTTGAAATACGTCTCATCTGAACCAAACTTCTGCCTGCAAACCATAGACGTAAGAAATATTTATTATGGCCGAGCAAGGCTTTCCTTTTCCTTAATCTGAGGCAATTAGTACCTGAATAAACACAGACCAAGCAATCCACCTCTTCACAGCATAATTGCACTTTAGAGGAGTTCCTCAGCTCTGCCCAAGGAAGCATAGCTCCCACTGAAGCGCCTGGAGCTCACTTTCACCCTGCACAGCCTCCTGTAAACCCTCTGTCTTTTAATGGAAAACCCTTTGCACTCCCCCAACTCTGTGCTCCTCAAACCCTGGCCAGACCCAGCTCTCTCCCCCCCGAAATCTTTTGCCCCGCTTCTCATTTTTCCTGGGCTCTAATCTAATCGCTAATTCCTTCGCTTGGCCAAATAGTTAAAAATGTTAAGTGCTGGCAGTTCCTCCTGCCTCCCCCCCGTATCTGTCTCTGTTTATGGAACGGGCCCTGGTTTCCTCCTTCTCTTGTTCAGCTGTAGGTCTTCAGGTCGGGAGACTGTAAATACACACAGCACTGCCCCGACCCATAAATCTGAGCAAAGGGCAACCCTATATATTCAGATAAGCCACGCAGAGAAGGGGAGAATTAAAAAAAAAAAAAAAAAAAAAAAAAGAGGTGGGGGGTGGGTGGGGGGGTGGGTAGAAATGAGGAATAAAAGCAAGGCAAGTAAGGAATTAAAGTAAGGCAAAGGCAAGGCGGCAGCTCCACGACCGTGCCAACAGAGCACGTGGGATACCCATCGCTGCCCTCTGTGCACAGATTGTCATGAAATGCATTTGGTTCTCTTTAGGCAATGAAATGAAACCCCGGATCTCCATGGCTTTCTGACGTGCCTTTCTCTCCCCCAGCCCTTTGTTGGTTGATTCCTTCCCCCCCTCCCATTTTATTTCCAGCACCTCCGAAGCTTTCAAGGGAACAGTCCCCCTGTTATTGCTTCTCAGCTCCAAGGTCTTAGAATAAATAACATTGTTATTACTCACTTCACCAATTTCCAAGAAGAAATATTGCCGCAGCAAATGCAAGCAGCACTAATATTTGCAAAGTGATAAATGGATTGCTACATACCTTCCCGTCTGTGTGGCCTCCAGCCATCCCTGGGCCAGCTCCATCTCCTTGGGCGCCTTTGAACCGAGGGGGCTCCAGGCACGGTGCCTTGCACGGATCCTCTCCTTCACCCTCTGATGGGGAGAGGAGCTCAGACCTGCAGTTGGGTACCAGGGGAGGTGGCTGCCCTGCCCACACATACCTGGCAAATAATGTATAGATAGTTTAAGCAACAGTTTTATCTATTTCTCGGATGCGGTGTGGACTCTTCGATTGCACTGAAAACAAAAACTCCAAATTCAGTTATTCCTGGGACGTGAGTCATGCTGAAAAACACTCTAAATGTCTGGTAATTAAAAGCAAAGAGCAACTTCTTGCTTCACCCTGCAGTGGCTGCTCCAGCAAAGCAAGCCAGACTGCCACCAACAATGGGCCACCGAAAACCTGCTTTGCTCTGCTCATGTTGGCTGCCAAGCCCTTCCTGGCTCCTTGCATCATGGTGACATGTTCTCAGCTGAGACCGCTGCAATTCCAGGCTATGCTCCAATGGCTACGGTCATTTTGTTGTTTGGCTACTTGATTGCTTGGCTTGAGCTCTTTGGCTTGGGCAAGTGGCTTCACCTGAGCTCACCCAGATATCAGAGATGGTGTAAAGATGGATTTTCTTGTGCAGAGCAATATGCAGCTGCTCCAGAGCATCATCTCGGTGTCTTTGTGGTTGTGTCACATCCTCTGTGCAACAGGGGCAACACCAGGAGCTCTCCCTGGGCATTTCTCCCCAGCCCTTTCCCTTTGAAGTGGCTGGCAGGAGCCTTAGGGAGCAACTATTGGCACAAAGAGGTTATGTGCACAGGGCAAACAGCATCCCGTGGCTTCTAGATGGGTCGATGGGTGCACACAAAGGTTCCTGCAGTGCTGGGTGAAGGTGCGGGCACAGTGCGGCTCTGCTGGTTCATGGACAAGTCTGCACCCAAGGGGATGGAGAAGGTGGTAGACTGAAAACCTGAGCTATATATCTACATATATCTATATATATATATACATGTAAATGTGTTGTTGTTTTTTTTTCTTTTCTTTGTTTTCTTTTTTTCCCCTAAGAAGTAACCCTGATCTGTAACATGGAGAGTGAACTCAAGAACTGCTGAAAAATAATCAGCCAGAAATTGTGGGCAGAGGTACAAAAGGGTCGAGCAGGAGACAATAAAAATCTGTCTGGCAGTTTTCCTCTTGACTGAGGTAAATACCATATTTTCTTTGTTGTTGTTGTTTTTAAGATAAGGCAAATCGAAATGAAGGCCATGAAATACAGATAAGGAGAGAAAGTCCTTCGGGATGGGCTTGTAAAAGCTCACGCAAAGTACATACAGTTGGGGAGCAGTAATAAAAAGTGATAGTTTGTATTGGTTTCTAATCAAAGGCTTAATGCACCAACCATTCATAATGCTCATAAATGTCTGCGTGCACTGTAAACGGGCAGGCAGCTTAGATACATAGATGTGAATGTACATACATATACATACACACATACTGTGCACATACACACATGCTTATATACACAACGATGCTTACTGGTGGATGAATAAGCGCACGTATTAATATGCACAGATGTGTAAGTAAAACCACACACACAACTGTAGGTTCCACCCCAGAACACACAGCTTGCCACCAATGAAAAAGAACAAGGACTGCAAAATTATCTCAGGAATAAGATGATGAAAGGAAGTGTCAGGGTAAGAGCTGCAGCGGCGTCACTTTAGGGAGCCATCCCACTGCTTACAAGCATTAAGAAATCACTGAGCACTTACCAGCACCTTTCCCAGCCCCAAAGCAGGCAGGGAACAGCTCGAGACTGTGATTTTGGGGCAATTTGTGCAGATTCCTGTTGTCCCACCAGGCAGGCAGCCCTGGGAGATCGACCTCAGCCAGGAGCAGGAAACATGAAGGTAAGAACAGTCAAAATAATTGAATGTTACATCCACATGCATGCAGATTTCTATAAACAGGCTTTGAAAAGGTGGGGGGGGGAATGGTGTCTTCATTTTTTTATTATTTCTTCTCCTCAAACCTTAAAAAAAAAAAAAAAGCCAAGTCAGTTCTTATTTTATCCAGACCGGTTCATAAATCCCAGCTCATAAATCCACATGATATCCCGGGCTGCTGGATTTTGCATTTGGAGCTCTGAGAGACTGATAGCTGAAAGATTTATAAGATCCCAGGTAGGCAGCGTGCTCCCAGTCCCACTGCTGAGGGTCCACGCGCCCCAGGATGCTGGGGAACGTGTATGGGGACACTGTACAGGAGCAGCTGCCCCTGGGATCCTGGCTCTGGTTGGAATGAATGCGTGCAGAAGGATACAACCTGGTCCTCTAAGGTTGCCGAGGGCATTTGGGGGCTTTTCCATGCTGTGAGATGAGGGCATTGGGATCGTGGAGCTTGCTGCCAACTCCTTCAGCCATACTGAACTTCTGTTCCTTGCAATGCCATTTAATGGGAACAAGTGCTCAGTAGGAGTGGAGCATCACTGCTTGCATTTCTGTAAGGCCAGAAGATGCATAGAGGGGAATGGGACTGCCCCTCTGGCAAGGAAATGGAAATGGAGATAATGTGGTTGCAGTAGGTGCAGCAAACAACGAAGCCAGCAAAGCAGCGTGTTTGCATTCCCTAAAGAGTACTGAAGGTTATTATTGTTTTTCTTTGTAGGTTCAGTGGGCATCGCATGCGAGGCCATGTCACTGGGACAAGAGCCATCCCTGCAAGTGATCCTCTGAAGAGTGACACATCCTTTCTGTCTGCATCCATAGGATGCTGAAAGAACCCCTACAGCTTTCCTTCTAATATTTATTTCTATTATTGCCTTTGTGACCACGTTCAAGCGTAATATTTTTCTTCAGACTTTCTCAGAAATTCGTGTTGCTTTAGTAGATGTAAGAAAACCACTTCTGCAGTTGCAGTAGTTCCTTAGTAGCCATAAGGCTAATAACATCTTTGCCACTGAGAGCAGACCCTGACATTTACATGGGAATAGTAGTAGACCCACAGAAGGATAAGCTTCAGTTTATTTTCCAAATCTCACCTTTTTTCCAAGCCTGGGAGAGGCTCTCATGAGAGAGCACGACTGATGGCAGCACCCATGCTGCATCTGCGCTGCTATGGGAAGCTTGACTGTTCTGTGCCTATTCAAGACACTGACTTTATCAGTTCTGGTTATGTGAAGTTTTGCAGCTTTAAAAGGGTAACTCATCCTCAAGTTTCCTTTCATTAAAAGCATCCACCGGAGCTCCTTTTCCTCCCTCTGATTCTTCTAATTCTGTTACTATCTCAGTAATTATAAATGCTGTACAAGAACTAGTATTGAGCTATAGAAATGAAAGGTCAATACAAGAACAACACTTCATTTGTAAATAATATGGCTCTGCAATCAATTATCTCATTTTCACAGAAGACATATTAATCTGGGAGCAAAGGATGGAGACATTTGGAGGATGTGCAGAGGGGATCTTTAAATGTTAAATGTTCTTTAGCATGTGCTAAATAAAGGCTTCAGCAGAGCAAAAATGTAGCGCGTAGCACCGACACTCCAGGGAGATTCTTTAGGTCAAGTGATTTGTACCTTCAAAATAGTTCTCTGTTGCACTGTAAAGCCTCCGCCACTGGTGGGCTGATGTTATTTAGGATGATAGCTGCAGCAGAGAAAATACTGCAAAAAGGGGGAAAAAAAGGTCATCGGTGAAATAGGTATGTGTTTGGATAGGTGAATCCGGCCCTCTTTGCATTGGTTGCAGATGGCCAGCATAGGGGTGTGCAGAAAGCTCTTGTGGGTCCCACAATCATAACCATCACTAGAAGTAACTGCAAGGAAATGCACTCTCTGGTCTGAAACCAGCTCAGGATTTCCTCAAGCACCCATCAAATGGCAAGGAAAAGCTCCTGTAGGCTACTTCCCCAAAGACGTAGCAGGAAGAAGGACATGCAAGCCATGCCTGCTCGTTTTTTGCCTTTCTGCTTCAGACTCACTGTACATCCACCCCATGGAAACAACATAGGATGGAATAAAACCCCAACCAAACAAAAATCCCCTTGGAGTGATTCCCAAGGTAGAGCAGGTTTGCTCCAGTGGGTGCACCATATCTGCTTGCCTCGCTGGGCCCTTCCAGGTGCCCCACAAGCTCCATGCCAAAATAAATGTTACTTCACCATCGAGCAAGCAGAAGAATGAAAATCTGCTTATGTGTGAATGAGAATAAAAGAGCCCACACAGGAAAACTCTTCTTTTGGTTTTAAAGCCCTGGATGATCAAGGCTGTTCTGCTCATTCAGATGTAGGCAGTTTGTAGATACCTAAATACGCACCCGGCCATGGAAAGTGCTCTCCCTCTGATTCCTTTCTAATTCTCTTTAAATGTTCCAGGGCTTTCTTGCAATTGCTATCAATGCCAAACAAACGCCTTAGATCTTTTGCTTCTTGTTTTTTTTTCCCCCCATCTTTAAATACTCGCCTTATTTTTATGCAGCCCAGTTACTTCTGTACATGGAAAAAGAATCTAGAAAGAGATCTGGTTTGCTTTAGCCTTTCAAGCGTATAGAGTTAGACACTTTAACCTTCTTTGTATTTACTTAGTTGCTTTAATATGATTCCTGTAAGCCCTATAGTTCTTTTCTTTCCATACGACTTATTAAATATTTATCATACAGTAGCCCATACACATCAGACAGGTCGGGTTTTTATCATGTTGCTCTTGCCACAGCGATTCAGTAAATCATAACTCACATTCCCCCTAAAAGTTAGAAAACTAGGATTGCTCAGGTGAGCTCAGGCTGAGTTTGAGAGGGTCTAGTTTAAAAACAAGCCAAGCTGGTTAGATGGACTGGCTGAACCAGGACGTAACAGATCCCCAGAGGCAACAGATCTTCCTGTTGTGCTCCTTGGCTGGGTACACATTCATCTTTCAGAGCCTTTGCCATTGCTCTCACGTGTCTCTGAGGTGGCATCTTCACGAATTGCTGAGTCTCCCCCAAACCCTGGGATAACTTATATTTTCCCCTCAGCCATTTTATTTGATGCCTTTGGATTCCCTGAGCCTCTTGGATCTCCTGAGTCTTTGTTGCACACTACTGTTGCTTCTCCACGCTGTGCACTGCACAGACCTGTACAGATACGTATGGGGTTCCCAGCACTGGTGATTAGTTTGGAAGGGAAACCTCTTCCAGGCCACCTTCCCAGCAGGTTTGCTCTGTGGTGAACGCTCCTTCATGCACTCTGTTCTGCCACTACTAAATGCAGCCTTCCAGTTCCACACTGGAGCTGCATTGCAAGTCTTCAGGCCACGCTGCCAGTGCCTGAGCAGCACAGGGTTTTGGTGCAAGGGGCAGGCAGCTCAACTCATAGAGAAACCAGAGCCCTCACCCTGATGCCCACACTGCTTTTAGTCTCCTGGCCTGGAAGCTTTCACAGAAAAACATTGCAGAGCACACAGAACGCGTGCTCCAATTCAGCTGGAAGGGAAGTTCTGCTTCATTTCATAGTTGCGGACCAAAATACTTTAGATATTTGATTTGCTTTTTTACTT
Organism: Excalfactoria chinensis; assembly: GCF_039878825.1. Taxonomy (NCBI): domain Eukaryota; kingdom Metazoa; phylum Chordata; class Aves; order Galliformes; family Phasianidae; genus Excalfactoria; species Excalfactoria chinensis. The sequence goes on from NC_092827.1 coordinate 98,481,629, forward strand.
TGTTCATGCTCTCCATGCCTCTTGCAGTGCTAGAATGAAACTCACTCATGTCTGGGGCTTTCGTCTCTTTGTTTCACTCCTGCTCCCCCTCCCTTCCCTTACTCCTTCAGCTCTGTCCTGCCTTTCCCACTCTGGAAAAAACCAAACTCTGTAATTGCCTCTCGGAGTGCTTACAAAAATATAACCAAGACTAATTGAAAAAGATGGTGAGACGTTTTAGTTGGTTGGGAGGGAGGAAGATTTCTTCTTTTTCCCCTCTGGATTGGTAGCAGGGTTTGGGCCTTTGTGGCATCCCCATTTAGCTCTGATTGCTGAGGCTGGTATTTAGGCAGGCTGGGCTGCCTGGCCGGGACGTGCCTGCTCTGGCTTCATGCTTTGGGCTGCAAAGCCTCAGTGCTCTGTGGTTCTGGGCTCCCAAGGACTAGGGCTGGCAGAGCAGTCCATGTGGCAGTGACATCAGCACGGGGCAGGTGACACTACAGGGCAACATCTCCAGTACCTCTGCCTTCAGCACCACCAGAACTGAGTCCTGTGGAGCGTGAGGACCATCACTTTGGCTGTAGCAACCCACAGGGCAGCACACAAAGGGCAAACCCAGCCTGTGGTGCCTGTGGGCTGAACAACCCTTATTTTCCACACCCCAATCTCCCCTTGCTTTTATGTTTTTAGCATATTTCCCCTTTTCTATCTTAAATACGAAAGAAAGGATGATGAGAGAAGCAATGTAGGTAATGTACCACTCCTTTAAAAACCATCAGGCTGAAGTCCAAAAAACTCAATCCTTTTTTTCCCTACTAGAAGGGGATTTCTACGACCCACCACACAAAGCTTATACTTGCGGTACTGTAGCTCCAATCATTACTTTTTTTAAAACCAACTATGGTGAAAAGATCTGATTTTTTACAAGCAAATAGGAAAAAAAAAAGCCTGAACACACCCTGGGAACATGTTTAAGAAGTTGATTTATGCTTCATGCTGAGCCTTACACCTGCAGTTCAAGCAAAACTCAACTTTGCCGCCCCACAGAGTCTACTTTATTAGGTATCAAGGAGTCACAAGAAGCCGTGTAATTAAAACCGTAATTAACTGGAAAAGGAAAATGCCACCTGAGTTTTGAGAGGCTGTCAATTTTATTTCCATTACAGCTCTCCTTCTGGTCCTTTTGTCTATAGGGTGCATATTTTTTTTAAACCTCTGGATAAGGAAAATAAAATGCTTTTTTTCCCCCCTTTTTATTAACTAGAGAAGCCACAAAATTTCCCCACACCTTTGATCTCTGAGAGAGAAGAAAGAAATCACCCACTTGGTTGTGAGCTGGGGTGTGTGTTTACATGGAGGCATTTCTCACTGCATTTGGCAACAGGTGTCAAGCATGGAAAGAACCCCAAAGTATCCTCCCAGCTCAGAGCTGCTTTGACAGAATACGATCCTCTGCGAGCAGTGGGTCCCCATGCAAGCAGCATGAGGTGCTGTGGTAACGAGGCAATTATTTAATGAGGTCTAAAGAAGTAAAGGCTTGGGTAAACTTGGCATGAGTAAGTCTTAGCAAAATGCAGGATGCCATTAACAAGCAGTTACCTAAAAGGGTAAAGTGACGGAACAAAGATAGGATCTATCTCAGAGGTCGTTACAAGGGAGATTTACGTATATATATAAATTTTGGTGGAGGAGATGTTTGTCTTAGAACAGATTAAGAAAGGGGGATTGACATTCTGACATTCTCCCCCTTCTCCATATAACAAGTGACAAAAGCCCATCAAGAAATACCAGCCTTGAGAAGGGAGGCTGTTATCGTAAAAAGCACTTTTCCTCCAGCGCTGTTCCAATGTTCTCAGTTTGTTTTTTGCTCTTTCCCCCCCCCACTCTTAAACATTTGCTGTCCCTCCCCTCCCAAAGCAACCTCAGTTTGCATCACGGAAGGCTTGGGACCCTCCAAGTCGGGAGGCAGATCCCCACCAAGGCTAATTTGGGGAAGTGAGCCGGAGGTACCCGCAGCAGATGACACGCAGGGCTCAGCTTCTTATTCAGCTCCAAGTCAGCAGGGGCACCCCCTGACCATCTGTGGTCTATAAATTACAGTAACACCGGCACACACTGCTTGTAAATCACCAATGAACAGGCTTTACCTTATGACACACTACATGAACCCTGTTGGATATTCCAATAAACTCCCATAAACCATCTGATATAAACTCTGGATTATGTTTCTTTGGGGGTAGGAAAAAAAAAAACAAAAAACCAACCTCAGAATTTTCTTCACTTGCATCAACTTCTCATGTGTGAAACGAAGATGTGCCCTAAGCTGCATTGTGTGTTTACATATCAAGTTTTCTTAGGAAAGAGGTATTTTCCCCCACCATCATTATTACCCAACATATTTCACTTTCCAACAGTGCGTCATTCTTGAGCTAAGCAAGGCCATTGCTTTTCCACTTAAATAAAATAAACAAACATATAAATATGTACATACTACTGCATTTTACAATTGCAATTTAAAACGTGTCCACGTGGCATGTCCTCCACCCTAGATGCACCAATCACAGGATAAAAATGGGGTGGTTCACCAGCGCGCTTTGCTTTTTGAGCACCAAGAAGACCCTGAATCTAGCCTGCCATCTGGGCAAGTGGCTAGGAGGGGAAAACCAGCTGGAAAATAAATTATTCTGGATGGCAATGTTACTTTTATCTGTGTTTCTTAGGGCTACAGGGGCTAGCTGTGCCCATAGAAGCCTTTAAAAGCCATTGGTCCATTGGAATGATCTGGAAATGCGTTCTCATCCCACGGAGAAAGGGAAGCAAGGCAAGGCCTCGGTGGTTTCCTGTGATGTAGGTGGTTGTGGTGTGGCCTCAGCAGACACTGGAGACTCCAAATCTGCAAGAGAAGCCCATGGGAATCAGTGTCCCTTTGCTGGCAGTGAACATCCAACTAATTAATACTCGTGGATATTGCGCTTGGTAAATCAGAGCACTATCTTCAAGCCCCAACCAACAGTGATGCTTTCCTACATAAGAGATACATGCCAGAAAGCATCTACTTTAAGTACAAAAAAGAGATATCAAAGCAGTGAGAACATGTTCTGTAGAAGCAAGGATCAGCCCATTACACCATCCTAGGAGGGATGCACCTGACTGAAACACTTGGAATACTCTCAAGAGCAATTCTTTCCTCACCAGAAAGGGACATTCACAGCATCTACTGAATCTAGATTGAGTCTGTCTGATTAGTTTAGTATCAGAAAAAGAAAGCTGGGAAAAAATAAAATGAATTTAAAAAAATAAATTAATTACCTCACATTTTCCTGGGGGGGAAAAAAAAAACAAACACCCAAAACATAACAATAGAGAAAACAAATAACTGAGAAGAAGAAGAGCAAAGAAAACAGGATGTAACATAAAATCTAAACACAGCCAACTCCTCTTCAACTCAGATGAGTGCCCTGCCATCTCTGGGCAGGGAAGTGTTAGTTCGCAAGCCCTATAAGCTGGAGGCAAAGCACATGAAGCATCATTGCAACAAACCCAGGCCTCACTTCCCCAGTACAGATCTCCAAAACAGGTCTGGGCCTCACAGCACCAAGGCTCATCCTACCTCTGCTGCTCACCTTGGGTTCCATACCTCCCCTGGACCCCCTTGCTGCTCCCCCTAGCCCCACTCCATCTGCCCCCTTCTGTGCATCCCAGCAAGAACAAGAAGTGATAGTGCTATTTCTGGTTTTTAACAAGGTTTGGAAAGCATTCAAATGCCTGACTAAGTGGTTGGAAACAAGGAAGCAGAATGATGTTTTGGCATCCTGCAATGTGTGCATGAAGAGCATAGACACAAACACATTGAGCGCACATACTGTAAAACAAGATTACAAGGAGAGTACGACTAATAAAAGCCTATTAAAACATCATGGACTCTCTTGCTGCTCGTACGTATGCCCACGTATTAAAATAACAAATATCCCACACGAACGTACAATTTGAACATGACAGATTGCAGATATAACTTTCAGCAACCTTTACATGCCTGATGCCAACCTATAATTAATGTAGCCTATCCTGAAATTAGAGGGATTTATTGATACTGGCAGAAATCGTTTGCAAATAACTTTGGGAAGCTGGTGACATATCTCGTATCTCCAGGGATTTCATTCAGTTCTCCATTTTTTCTTCTAGCTACCATCAATAAATCCATTCAGAGCCCTAGAGGGCACTCACAAACGCTGCTGGAAGGTCTCAATAGAAAGTTTCAAGGTGTAAACATGAAGGAAGAGCCCCATTATGTTATCATCTATTTTGTTTGCTTTCACATGCATTGAAGAGGGCAGAGGGGTTGCATTTAATGTTTGTAGATGAAAAAAATGCCAAAGCAGACCACAGGCAAAGCAAACTGCAAGAGGGTTGCTTAAAGTCCCCAGGAAGAAAACAAGGCAAACCCATTGGCTTACCGTCTAGGCAGGAGGCAGGCTGCAATGCATGTATCACACAGACCGGGTGATGCATCTATGGAGAGGTTACAGCTTTTATTAGGGCCAGCTGATAGAGTAGTGAAGAAAGCATGGAGGCAGCCCCTTCACAGTGGAGTGGAGGAGCTCACACCTCCAGGTTGGTGCAGGATCTTTTGGTGGTCATTGAGCAGCAGTGGAATTCCAGTGGTATGGTTCACTCGCTTTGCTTTCTACAATGATCACAGTTAAGAAACTTGGCTGCGACCATACATATTTAAATCTGTACGTACTTGGAAACGACTAACGACTACGCTTCCACTCAAAGAAAGAGCTACATCTGAACTGCAGAGCCCACTGGCTCCTCCTGACTCCCAAAACTGGCTTTGCAGCCAAGAGAGATCTTGAGATCTCAGGAAGGTGACTTCTAATGAGAGCAAGAACTACTTCACTGCTGCCAGAATCCAGATGTGAGCAGGGCCAGCACTTGCAGCACCCAGAGCATCCAGTAGCAATTTGGTCTGGTGTCACAGGGTTGCATTCGTGTGGGCTGGTGTGAATGTGAGGTAGTGATCTCACACATGCATCCACATGGCAAGTGATTGCCTATCTGAACGAAGAAAAAAGACAACACCACCTGAAAATCATCCCAAAATGTGCTTCTAAACTATTTCTCTTGTCACCTCGGATGTGTGGACTCTCTTCGAACACAGGAAGCAGGAGCTGCCCATGAAATACTGCAGTTGCTCAGAGAAGGTGCCTTGACCATTCCCCTGGCCTCAGTATCCTTCCCAGCCATGTCTCACAGACCGCATCCAACAAGGAATGCTTCCTCATGCTCTGCTGTCCCATGTTAAAAATTTCCAGTACAGCAACGCCTCCAACTCAACACCCAAAAGCCATTGCTCCAGTCAACTTGTGTTCTATCTCTGGAGGGAGAAAGAGTCAATCTCATAGAAATGTAGAATCATTCGTTGGAAGGGATCCTTAAAGGTCATCTGATCCAACCCCCCTGCAGTGAACAGGTAAATCTGCAGCTTGATCAGGTGCTCAGAGCCCTGTCCAGGATTACCTTGAGTGTTTCCAAGGACAGGATTCCCACTACCTCTCTCAGCAACCTGTTCCAGCACCTGACCACTCTTTTAGGCTTTAGGTTATAACACACCATGACTAATACAAAAATCAGTCTCAGGTCAAGATATCCCACTCTTCAACCGCAAATCAACCAGGATGGAAGAAAGGGAGGGGTTTGGCTTCCTGCTTTCTCTTGCTGTTTTATCTGCTCGTTTGCAGTTCATATATCTCAATGGGTTCACATAGAATGGTGAAAAATAATCAGGGTATACTAAGCAACTTCTGAAGCTTGTTTGGGTGCCCACCTTTAGCATGGTGAGCTGGGTCAAGAAAGCAAGCTGACACTTAAGATGCTTCACCAAAAGCGAGTGGGACTCACTTGTCTTCCCCTCCTATTATGTTTCTATTAAAAACATGAGGGCTTTTGTTTTGCTTTGTTTCTCCTCCAGAAACGTGAAAAAAAAATTAATCTCATTGCAAGGAAGAGAACAAAAACATAAACAAATACAAAGATGACTGTTTCTGTCGTGAGTATAGGAAGGTCACTGTCTTCCCATTGAGATGGTCCACCAGGAGCTCCCTCCTCCAGCCCAGCTTTTCCCCAGCCTTGCTCCTTGCAGTGATCCAGGCCCCCAGTGTCTGGGAGAGCTGTGCCAGAGCTCCAGAAAAACCTTTGGAAGGGTTTGAGGAGCCTCACTTGCTGCCAGTCAGGGAACAATGCTGTCAGCTGTGAGGAAGAAGAATCTGAGGCTGGCTGTTGGAGCACTCTGAGCTCAGGAGGGGTTTGGAGGAATGCAGGCTGGGGTTACATAAAACACTGACTCATACTGAGACATCACGAGTTTTGAAAGCTACATCTGAGCAATGAGCAAAACCTCAGGCTGCACATCACTTACAGGCCAACCAGGCCTGTAACCAGGGATGTGCAGGAACCAGGGATGTGCAGGAACTCTGAGAACCAGGCCTCAGCATGGACTGTTTCTGAGGTCCTGCCACCACTCCCTGAAAGAAATGAGAGCCATACACATCTAACAGAGAGTGAAATCCATCCCCTTTGCTACTCCAGGGAAGATCGGCACAGGCATTTTGGCTTTATCCATTGGAGAGAACTGCCTACACAGGAGTAAATATAACTCAAGTTATCCTTTTGCTTTATCAGGCTACTGTGTACCAACATTGAAAAGTATGTCATGCAGATGCTAAAAAGTTATGCGTTTTGTTGGGATGTTTGAGCATGCACACGTTTGTGGCTTTATACAGACTTGGCAGAAACATTTGTGGTTCCCAGTGGCTGGACCTGGTGCGCAGCTCTATGACTGCAGATGCCACTGCTCCCGGTAAGCCCATGGCTCTGAAATCACCCCAGTCATACAGGTAACTCACACATACAAAGAGCAAAAGGAGTGCAGTGCTGAGGGCTTCCTGCCCTGCATCGGAAACACGGAGCGAAACCACTCACACTTTGATATTCAAATACAGCTTCCAAACTCCATGCTCAGAGACACGTGCAAGTAGTTCATCTTTTGGGTCCTTTGCGATTTTCTCTCTGTCCTCTTATTTACAGCAGGTACTCAGCATCTCATTCAAATGCATTTTAAAGATGGTTAAATTATTCAAGTGCTTAATTAAAGATGTTTGCCTGATGGTGTTTGTCCAAATTTGAAGAAGGCTGCCTGCTTTTAAGCTTTATTTCTCTCTTATCTCACTCTCAGACTCTCTCTACTACAAGTATGTTCACAGAAGGATGAAGACGTGCATATGGGCTGTTTGTTTTTCAGTCAGGTCACTGCAGAATACAGCACTGGGAAAAGAAACACCTGAAAGAGTGTTGAGAAACACTAATGTACACAAAGCATTGCGACCATCACATCTGGGCTGCCCCTGCATGGCACAAGGGAGCATCAGCCAGGGCAGAGCTGCGAGAGGCTGCATGGAAAGGGAACTGATTGGCAGTGAAGCATTGGTAAACTGTATACCCAGTACAATAGGATAAAATAAGAACTGGTGCCAGGCTCTGAGTTTGGATTATGTGAGGTACCAGATGTGCGCATTCCTGTGTTTCTGATGTAAAAAGGAAGTACTAACAGTATAATTATACGCAACTCACACACACTTATATACACATAAATATGAGCATATATATGTACTAAATATATATTCATTTCGGTTTGCAAAGCCTGCTTCAGCAGGGTCCCAGCTAACCTGTAAGCCTCCACATCTCAATCGTAACCAATTTAATCACCTTATAAACTTATGTGGTGACTAACACCATGCCTACACTTTTGGCACACGACGCTCAAGAAGTTGTTTTAGCAACAGCAGCATGTGAAGCAGAGGCGCTATTTGTGAGGCTCAGAGTCCTGACAGCCATTCCTTTCTCTTTGGGCTATCGACATTCCTGAGTGCTCACAGCACAGCTGCTCGTGGCAGCTCCGCACTGAGCCGCTGGACAGCCCACATATGGCTGTGTGTGGAACAATAGCAACTTGCTGTTGTTATTGTTATATGCATCACCATATGTGTTTATTAGAAACAGCAATAAATGGATGACAGGCTCCTTCAGCTATCCCTGCTGCTCGTGGAGGAGAAAAGTGAGGGAGTTAGCAGGATAAATGGAGAGGGCTAAGCATTCTCCCTCACTTTTGGGGAGCTGGTGGCAAAGCAGCATGGTCTCACTTCATGGGGAGCATGGCTGCCTACCAATAACATTACCAAATCAGCACTACCCCTATAAATGGACAGCAAGCAGGAGTCATCTCTCATTCACTTTCATTAGAGAACTGCTGAAAACTTGGAAAAACTGAAATATAATTTGGATTTACCTGTGTGCAGCCTGCCCTCAGCTGTGCAGGAGGAACCTCCCAGTATTTGTAGGGCTTTGGAGGAGGGCCATGTTTCATAAACACATCCCTCATGAAAACAATCAACCAGTAGGGCATATTTGGGATTATCTTCACCATTGGTCCACTCTGAAACAACTCCCAGTGTGGAGGAATACAGGCCGGGAAACCTGCTTTTTTTCAGATGGGGGCTGAAAGGCTGCCTTGCCACCATGGCAAGAGAAGAACCGAGGAAGGAAAGGGAGTATTCGAGGTGGAAAGAGGAGACTGAGACAGTTGAACTCCACAAGTGAACCCTTGTGATCGTCCATCATTTCCCTCAGCTTTTACTATTTGCTATATTTTAATACAAAGAGGGAAGAAAAACTCACAGCCTTTGGCAGCAAAACCAGATAGAAATGCAACATATCTCATAATGCTGCAATGCAATGGAAAGGGAAACAAGGACAGTAGCAGCATAGTAGTGAAGTCTTTGGGTGCAGCAAGTAAGGAAATGCTCAAATGCGAGAGCAGTGGATACAGAAATAAATGAAAGAATCTGCTCACCTTTATAAGACCTCAGTACACAGGGATCTCCAACAAAACCCTCCCACCTTCACTGCCAACCCTTAAATGAGAGCTAGGAATGGGTGGACCCTGACTCCACACCTTCTGGTCCCTCAGGTACATTGCACACACCTGAGCTCCCCTGGGTTGGCCCTGCCTTCCCACCAGCTGCTCCATCACTGCTTCAGGCCACGACTCAGCATTTCTGCTACATATCTAATCATGTAATATACTGCAACTTTGATACTGCTGAGCTGTCTTCAGGCATAGGGAAACCAATGGGATTATCTCCAAGGGCAAAAGCGAGCCGCTGAGTACAAGATCTGCATATTTTTTTTCCACGTTCAAATCTTAATTCTCTTTTTTACTGTAAACGCTTCTGTTTTGGTGTCGTCTTGCAACCAAAATAACTAAGTTTAGCCACTGTAAAAATAAAAATAATAATAATAATTAGTTTCCAGTTTTATCATTTTTACCACATCTTTCCAACTGTGGTACAGATGAGATATCCCCTCCTCACTTCTTCTTTTACTTCCTACCCATAAAAGTAAATTAAAAACTCCAGACAACATTTTACACCCTTGAAAAGTTCTCAAAGCAGGATTTTCCATAGCAGTTCCCACAGGTTGCTTTTTCTTTTTGCGTCAGTTCCATTTTGCTGTTATGCTGAAATGAGAATGCGAAGTGCTTTTATCTCTGATGAAGCTGCTAATAGAATAAACCACGTAGTTAAAACTGCTTTAAAAAAGGGGCGTTGTTTTCTCGTCATGAAAACACAAACTTTTTTATGGAACGAACCCAGCCACAAATCAGCTTGGAGAAATCTGTGTGTTGGTTTCATGCTGGTTGGTAACTCAGTCTTGAGTGGATCTTAGTCTTATTTGATCAGTTGTTTTCCACCAAACACCTTTAATTCCTCTTCCTTTCAGTTTCTGTCTCCTGAAATAGTGTTGTGTGGATTAAAACTATCCCTTTCATACCTTTTAAAAGGCAACAGTAGACCAGGCATTACTGCTTCCCTTTAATTTCAAACAACTACCTTGAATCTGCTTTGCTTATTTATGAATAGCAATTCCTACCCTGCACACACAGAAGATCATCAGAGCTTTGCTACCGAGTGAAATAAAAGCAGGATGGGACCATATGGTTCTTGTTAAATGAGCCTCATCTTCCTATTGTTAATGCTTATCTCCAAAATAAAGTATTTCTGCAGAAAGCGTATTCCCATAGTATGTTCTCTTTCCAATGACCAGCTGGTTGCCAGTTTGTTATTTGCACTGCAGCAGACCACTTTCATCTATTTCTATTCCAGTCCAAGAACACCATTTGTACGTTGTCCAACTTGGAAATGTTAATCTGACACCATTGGTCATGGGCCTTTTAACTTCAAGTGGCAAGCTTCCAGCTAGCTGCCAGTTGAGTATTTACACTGGAATCTTCCTTAGCCCAGAAATAAACTATTTGTTCGCCGTAAACATCAGCAACATGCCAATAATTTCTGCAACGCACATGGAAGAAGGTGCAGCCTATCACGCGTTGCTGCTGGCTTCTCAATAGCCTCGTAAGTAGCTCCTCAGGGAGATGCTGCTTGTCTGGAGCCATGACAAATGGATCCATTTCCCCTTGATGCGTGCACATAACTTTTATTTACATTTGTGGGACTTACTCAATGCATACTGAAAGGGAAGAAGAGTGGCCCAGAGTGGGATGGTTGGGCAAGAGGCTAGCAGCTACTCCTGAGACCAAGGACTGTCCATTAGGGCCAAAATGTCAGGGAAACCATGCTGCAAAGAAATCCTATAGCTTAGGCCCTGCAAAGCCACAAGCAGTGAGGAAACTTGTTGGGCCAGGGGCAGTCTGCACGCTTCTGAGCACGGCGTTCCGGAGGGATTTTGCTTCGAGGTTGCTATTGCTTCCAGCAATACAATTTATGCTTTCTGCATGAATATTACATTTTGGGCCCTTTTCAATGAAATGAAAGACCAAGAGGAAAAGTTATGCTGGGCTCTGCAATTTAACATGAGGAATGTTAGGCAATGGGAAGGGCGTGTTTTGTGTACTTTGTTCAACTCTGTTAAAATAAAACATTTCCTTTTCACATATTCCTGTGGTGACCTGAAAATGGGAGGGGCCAAATAAAGCCAGTTCAACATGTAACCTTCAGAAATGGAAAACCCCTCTTTAAAGAAAAAACAACCATGACAATGACAGCTGCTTTCCTCTTTGGTTTTACCTATTTGTTTGGAACATGCAGTAGGCACCTTTTGTGTTACCACAACTTAGTAACTTAAAAGATCGGGTTAGAAGGAAACTGATCCTGTGGAATGACTGTACTTGAAGAACCATTTGGATACGTGGCTGATCTGATGATTTACAGACTCCTTGGCACTAAAACATGTCTAAAGCTCAACACTCTCCATTCACCTGCACTTGATGGCCAGCAAGAGCAGGATGTGAGAAGAAGGCTTCTGCATACCCATGTGGAATGAGCCAGGAGGTGCACAGCACAGGTCAGGCTGCTCACCAGGACCTGATGGGATCATCAGCCAAACCAGGATGCACTGATTGTAAGGAACGGCAGCTTGGAGCCCCTACTCCACTACAGACAACAACTCTTGAGCTGTGCCTCTAGAAGTCACATAAAACAAGATCTCATATCCGCATACAGTGACTGACAGGGAGAAGCCAACAGGCACCCACTGTTGCTAGACCCTCCATGCCTTGGGCAAAAAGCTTCTCTGAAACCGAGAGCTCGACACCCCCAGTGAGCAACTCACATGCTCCTGAAGTCCAATGAGGATTCCATATAAGACGTGTCAATTTTAATCCCAACCTTTGCTAATTTTCCAGACCTTGTTGTCTGGCACCCTCAGCACTCCTTCAGTTTGGGAGTATGGAACATATACAAATACACAGTTGTATACACCACATCAAAATGTGATAAACACACATTTTCCTACCTCACCTAAGGCTTCTCTTGCAACTGAATGAAGGCAAACAAAATATTTTGACGTCTTGAAATACATTCTCTTTTTCCAGGAGGGCAAATAAACAGACCTGACATAAAATAATGTCATAACAATCAGCAATGACAACTTGATTTTTGCTGCTGTAACTTGAAACTCTTCACAGAAGGTTGAAGCAACTCCAGTCTGAGCTCCTGGCTGCAACGAGAGCTCCACTGCTTTGGCATTAGGGTTCTTTTTGCATTGCTAATCCTACATGAATGCGTTAGCTGAAATAGCAAAGTGTTTTCCTTGCCACACTTAAGAGAATTCTCCCTCATGCCAGCCCAGCAGTGGATGCCTTTCACTCAGAAACTGGACTGGAAATTTGGGCTCAAAGAGAAGGTGAAAATAGAACTATTTGGGAGGAGATTACATTAGCAGGGGAAAACCAGGAGAGCCTGAGAAGAGTGTTTGGGCCCTAGGAAATAACGTCGTGCTTCCAGAGAAAAAGAAGTTGAGCGGTTGAAGAAAGGCTGTGAGGACTTACAAGAGAGGCAGAGAAGCCTGGGGCTAATCTTTCCACTGGCTTATTTTTTTTTCCCTCTGTTTGTTTATTTGCTACAAGTCAGATTTTGGAGCAATTAGTAAAATATCATGCAAATATTCCCTGTGTGACTGCACATGAATAACTTTAATTTCGCTAAACATTTGTCTCGGCGCTCCAAAATACATCTGCTGTTTGCGTTGAGATAATCTGCTGAAATACTGGGAAGTAAATTGGAGTTTTTTATAAGATATTTATGAAACAACTTCTTATTTGTATATTAAACATCTCTGACTATCGTGGCCTGTTTTCTTGGCTTACCTCATCCTTCCCCAGGAGGATGTGTGCCATGTTTCAATTACGCACCACTTGTGAGCAACGGGGCTCGGTACCATCTTGTGGAAAAGCTCCAACTGGCTGGGAATGGCTCCGTGCACGCTCAGAATGGGAAAAGGGAATAGCACCAGAGATGCCAGCAGCCTATGATGAAAGAACAACACAAAGAAAAGCAAAATGCAATGTTAGGAATTTGCCTAAATTCAGGCAATGCCACCCTGGGAGACAGAATCAGGCTCTAGGAAGCCCCCAGCCTCACCTGGCCCTTGAGATCGTCTGTCCTTTGAGGACAATCTGACTGAGCATCACCTGCAAAATGAGCATCGTCTGGCTGCACATCCCCTGCAAAGCTGTTCCATCCCCAGACCACGTGTTAAAAGCAAATGGGGTGAGCAGAAGAGCAAGCGCAATGCAGTACCCCGCAGCTCCCCAAGGAGATGGGGTCTGAGTTGGGTGATCTAAGTTCTACACAGAGCTAGACAGAGGAACCTGGGAATGAGAGAATGAAACTGAAACATTTTAACGCTGTTTGACATCTTAACCTCCAAATCTCTCTTTGGCTTTGTATCAACGACACCTATACAGAAATCAGCTCAAGGAAAAAAAAAAAAAAAAAAAAAAAGCAACAAAAAAGCAACAAAAAAGCAACAAAAAAGCAACAAAAAAGCAACCAAGAGTTTTGTTTTCCTCTTAGTCTACGGAGAAACATAAGGCCCAGCTACACTGATAATGGTAATAATAACAACTAGAAAAAGTGCCCAGGGAGCTCTGTCTCAACACAGACAGCAGGTTCCCGGCATCAGCAAGGATTGTTAAGAGGGACAAGGGATATATTCCAGACCCACGATACCAGAATCCACCTGGTCCATCCTTGCCCATGCAGGCTGCACATCGTCCTTCTTTCTGCTTGTTCTCAGAGAGGCACTTGAGACACCCCCAGTTTGTTTTCTCCTCTGTTTGGTGAGGGCAGCTGACCCTTGCTCTACTTGGCTCTGCTATCCCACACAGTTCTCCTGGTGCTGTACCTTCCTCCTTCAGCAGGCTTGGCAAATGAGGAGGACCCCTACAAAGCTAAGAGTCCCAGCCTACCGCAGCAGTCAGGTGTGTGCTGGTGATGTTGGGTTGCAAGGTTGGAATCACGGTGATTCCATGGCTCTATATCTGGAGACCATCATGTCAAGGACATTGCTAAGCACATGAAGATGGCACCACTGCAGAAACACTAATGGGAAAGGCAGTTAAATGCACACATTTATTTTATTTTGTTATGCATTTCCATTATAGATTTCTCCTTCTTTTTATGTCTTGTTTAGCTTATAAAAATTTACGCAAGTCTATGCATATATAAACATATGCATGCATACACAGGCTTAGGCATGCATATGTATATATATGTATACATATGTACATATATAGTGTATATATGTGCTTCTCTGTGTATGCATATATGCATTCACATGTGTTAATATGCATATATATGCACACATATATAATGTATATTCATATAGACTTGTATTATGTATATGAATACATAAGCTGTGCGTCTATAAATATATATTCAGATATATAAAACACATGCATCTGTGCATATCCATATTTATACACCCACACACATATACGTACATAAATCCATCTGCCTATGCTGCATGTATATCCATCTGTCTGAACACACAGGGCTGTATAAAGGAGCCCAAGAACCAGAGCAATGCTTGACGCACTGTGAGCCTCACAACACTTAACTCAAGGCTGGCTCTGCTCCCAGGCTGGACACATCAGCCTGTCCACTTGAGCAGAGCAGCATATTGTCACTACCGTGAACTATAAGCTACTTTCATAACAATTCAGCCCTTCCTTTAGGTGTTTTCCTGCAGACCCTGCTTCAAGCCCTTGATCCTCCCCTCTGCCTGGATGCTCTCCCCGTGCTCCTGGGGAAGGGCAGCCTCCAGTGTGAGCAGAGGGAGCTTGTGATGATACCCTCGTGTTAAATCTGCACACCTGACTCCAAGTGGAACATCTCAGTGTGGAAAGATATGGCATTCGGGATGGATTTTGCTCTGGTTTTGTGGACCATGAGTGATGACTGTAAACCAGGTTTGGTTATTTGGCACAAAGTGCTGATAACTGATGCAGTCCTTGCACTGAGCTGGCATATAGCGAAGATCTACAGAGGGGAAAGAGGACATTCAGAAGGAAAATATTTATACTTGGCACTGTGTGAGAGTGGAAAAGATAAAGTGGCAGCTTTGTAATTCCAAGTCTCTGTAAAGTCACTGGGAGTCTTCCAAAGGGCTTCAATGAGAGCAGGATTAGTGTCCCCACACCCATATCTACATAATCTTTATAGTCTTTCTCATATCAGAACGTTGAAGCCTCTGCTCTCCTTTAAGTGTGCTACAAACAGAGCCTTATCTATCCAGAACAAACACTGCAGCCCAGGTATAGAGACAAACCTGGCCATGTTCTGTTTGGGAAGGTGGTGCCAACAGAAACAGGGGCTGTCCTCAAGATGCTGTCAATAACATGATCCACAGAATTCCAGGAATACACCACAGGTCCCTGCTGCTATTTACAGTAATAAAACCTTCAGCATCCCTTTTGCTTCAGCCTCACCCGCCTCCCACATTGCAGACTGAGCGTGATGAGCTGAAATGATCCCACACTGTGTGCCATGAGGAATCCTGAGGAAAATAAGATCCCCCCACGCACACTTCCCTGTCCCAAAACCAGCCCTCCATAGCATCCCTCCATGAGTGGGATTGGAGGCATCACATTGACTGCACCCAGTGATTCCTGCCAGCAAAACCAGGCATCCAGAAAAAAAGATGCAGCTTCTTGAAAAGCAGGGAACTGAGTCTTGTTTGTTTGTCTCCTTGCCCATTCATCAGCCCTGTCACCCTTCAACAGTATTGAACTGCTGCTCTGTTTCAGCCAACCTGAGTATCAAGTCCCTAAAATCTCAGTAAAATAGGTGCTGACCTGAGGCAGACACATCCAAATCAGTGTCACTGATAAAGGAGAGGCTGCACCATGAGCCTGGCTACAGGAGCAGACACTGATCAAGCCATAAAAACAAGAGCAGTATGGTTGCCAAGAGGAAAACTTCACAAGTCCCATTGCTCATTGAACTTGACCCACCACTGTTTCAGAAAGAGGCACTTTTATAAAGTGGGGTTTCAGGAGAGAAATGAAACAAAGAATAAACATCAGAGGGAGCGATGCTGCAGGGGTCCCATCAGCCTGCAGAAGTCCAGACTTTATGGTGGATATCAACAGACGTGCAACCAGAGCAGGAAAGGGATACAGAAATGCTACCCCAAAATGACACACATATATTCACAAACACACTTACAGATGTATACATAAATACATATGCACGTATAAAAAACCCCACTGAAAACCCTAAGGATGCACACGGGCTGCTCTTCATTAGCATTCACATAGAAAAAACAAAACATTTCCTCCTGCGTTTTCTGAATCACAGCAGCTTTTTTTTGCAACTTCTTGCAATATTTTCAGCATGTGCTGCGGCAGCTCTCCTGTGCACACAGGGAATTATGGAAAGACCAAAGACTGATGAAGCTGCCAGTGCAAGTGGTGGCACACTGCTGCCCAGGCCAGGAAACAGAAAAGCATTTCAAGCTTATGCTGGAAATTCAGATTCCATCCAAGCCTTTGGAGAGCAGATGTCAATTATGAATCACATGATTACTCTGCCATATTTTTCTTGGTTATGCTCATTGACTTAGATAAGGTATCATTTTTCACCTACCAAATACATCGCGTGTACAATAAATAAGATGCACAGTACCACAATAAATATTCAGTATATATGGTGTGCGCATTATAGTGGTCCTGGTAGAGTTGCAGCGGAGCAGTCAAGGCTGAATTGGTGTTTTCATTATGAAGGCTGATAATTCAAGATCAGTAGCAAAAGACAATGAAATACCATCTGCTCGCACACAAACAGCTTTTACAGAGGTCTTGATGCAAGCAGTTCTGCGTAGAGGGTAAAAAAGAGACAGCTCATAAGACACGGCCTCTCCGACAAAACTTGACCTGATTTGCTCCTACTCAGAAAACAGTTGATGTTTTAATAAAGCTCCAGCTTCTGAAGCCAGAAGATATGGCGAGGATCAGAGCTGATGTAGGAGATGTAAAAGGAAGTGACCTAGATGTCTCTGGGATAAGAGAAAAGCTGGTGAATGCGAGTCCTCCAGCTTAACAACCCAAATACAGAAGGGATGTCTGTAGCCTTCCAAAGTCTACTCTACCACACTCATGCTCCTTCACAGCAAGGACAAACATCGTTGCTCAGCATCTGCTGAAGGACCAGATGGTTTGGGCCAGGGCTGGTGCTGAGCTCTCCCAGTAGTCCCAGTAACTGGAATCAGGTCTGCACCCACTCTCTTATACCAGCTTCCAGAGCTAGTTTGGGTGTAGCATATCACATACTTACAAAGATCTGCCCTCTTCATACCAAAAATTAGCATCTCTGTCACCAGCACAGCCTCTTCTTCTCTCCAGTGCTGCAGCTTGTACATCATGCGGTAACCACAACTCAGTGACATGCTCCTGACCCAACTATATGACCAGCTTATCCTAAGGCTTCACAGCATTTTGGGAGCCAACCTTTACCTCACCGCTCAGCTCCCTTCAGCTGAGCCCACCACACAGAGGCTGCCTTTTGCAACAGAGGCCGTAAAAGAGCAAGTGGGAGGTCTGGGGTTAGGTGGCAACCTCTTCTTTCAGCACAGCTGTTTGCAGAGGGCATGTCTGTTTACACCTTGAACTAATCACAGTGACAACCAGCAGTGAAAACCTGGATGTGGGGAAATCCATGGGAATTCTGCCCAGACTTTTCCCTTGAGCTGTCATACTCGATGAAGAACTCACGTGGCTCAAATGCGCTCCTTCTCAGATGTGGTACTTCTCCTTCCTCTGGTGAAATTCACGCATCCGAACAGATTCCAGCTCACAGCCAGCAGGCAGTCCAGCATCCTCATGGTCTTAGCACAGAGGAAGGACAGCAGTGACATCCCAGGGCACAAACACAGGGCAATGCCCACCTCTGCCGAGGTAACATCTTGTTGCCTGCCTTGACATTTCTAACGGGTGACTTTGTCTGGGTCTCCAACTTCCCCCTTGCTGGCTGGCTCTGTATTTATGATAAGCATTATTTGCACATCATCACAGCCTCAGCTCGGCAGCTCTCAGAGCCTGTTTCCAAAAGAAGCTGTCACAGACAATAAACACCAAAGTAACCCCACTTCCAATTTAATTGTTTTCTCAAAATATCACTAGCAATTAGACTATATTAGCAACAGATTGTTCGCAGTAGCTCGCTCTCCAAGTCCAAACTGGTTTCTTTCTGTTTTACAATCACACAAAACATCTGAAACTAGAAAGTACCTAGTTTTTTGTTGTTGTTGTTCTTGTTTTTTGTCAGAATCGAGTAAACAACCAACATTACTTCTACAAAAGCCAAAGTGTCTGGAAAACACAAGAGAAAAATACGTGACAGCTGGAATATTTTATGCGTACAAATTTATTGTGAAAGTTTTAAGGAAATACAGTGACAGCATTGCCTGCAGTACAGCAGGGAATGACAGTCAATAAATAAAACTAAAGGGCCACGCAATAAATAAATACAAGACTAATATATCATGTTTGTAGCAAGCTGGTCAGTTTTAAATCCTCTACCTACAGCCGAATGCTCCAATAAACAATCCCCACCCGTATGCTTTCCTCTACGGTGCTGGGTGAGCCCAGTTTACTTCGGGTTGGGATCACCTTCCTTGCTGCACTGTGCTGATTGCCTGTCTCATTTTCCCCCTTGAAATAAATAAAAACCAAAATCCTACTGCAATTTCAATGCGAGCAGCAAGACCCACCTTCTCTTTTAGGCGGCGTCTCTGATAAGGTGCACTTAGGCTCTACCAAGACCCTCTGCCCCCATAGACGTGTGTAGACATGCACCAACAGCCTCCACTACCTACAGGAGCCATTCCCAGTGACCTGAGACCCAGCCCACTCTCAGGTGCATTAGCTTTGCCCAGTCACCTCCTGTTTAGCCTCAGCCAAATGACAGGCTCTGGGCAGCCCACACTGTGGCCGTGACTCGCCCGCTGTTAATCATCCCGACAATATGAGGACCGCGGGCTCAGCCCGGAGCTATGCAGATGTGAGAGCAGATGAATTGGAAAAAAATGCAAAAAAAAAAACAAAAATAATGGGTTTTCAAACTTACGATGGTGACAGTGTTACTTACAACAAATCTGTCTGCAGTTTTTGGGGCTGCAGAGATAAAAGCCCTCAGGAAAAAATGTCAGTGGCTTGAGTTTATTTATATGTAAGGTAACCATGAAAAATGTCGGCGTACCACTAATTGTAGGGCATATTTATTCTGCACAAGTTGTTTTCCACATTAGCACAGTTGTTAAAATGCAGTTTTGCCTCGGGAATATTATAACTTTATCTTCTGTAATTATAAATGTGGCTGTTGCTGGGGTACGATATACATTGAAGAAGAAACGTAAGAAATGGGCACTGCAAGGAAGAAAACAAACATAATTAAAAATGCAACGCAGTAATTATATGAAACAGACTTGGGAAGCAGAGACCCAAGGATAAGCTAGCAAAAAAAGCTACAGCATGTTAGATCCTGCATTTAGGTTTGTACTCTCTCTCACTTCCCATTTCTCCCATGGTTTTTAGCTCAAACCAACTAACAAAGACCTGTCAGCAAGGCAAACCTTTATGTGCAACACCACGTCACTCAGTCTGTGTTGTTGGGTCATAGTAGTAAGGGCAATCTTACCACAAGAAGCTAAAGCTCAAAAGAGAACCGGAAAGCATTATAGTTACAGTACAATAAATGTTTAATGAGTGATGGCATCAAAGTACCTTTGGATAGGGGAGGGAATATCTTAACCCATTATTCAGTATTATGCAAAATCCCTGGCAGATCATAGGTCTGTCTGCACAAAGCAGAGGACCCTAAGGGGTCCCTCACCCTTAGTGAGTTTGGAGGGGAGCACAGCCATGCTTTGCCCCTTCCCCACCTCCTGCCTCCAGCCTTCCAGCCAATCCAGTCTATGGAAACCCAGACCACACTGCCCTATTGTTGAGCAGCACCTGCAAGCCAGGTTCTTGGTCCGTGTCCCAGCTCTCTGGGCACTGTGCTTACACAACACACACACAGCAGAGACACACAGCAGAGAAATACTGGGACCAAGAGTCTGTCCCTTTCCCAGGGGAGGGGCCATTTAATGGCGCATGAAAGTGCACGGTAGTGTTTCAAGGTTTTCAGGTTTTGTTTGTTTTATTGATTCCTTACTTTTATACCAAACCATAGAACACGCCATCCTGAGTTTAAAATGCAGATAACACCAAATTCCCATTAGCTACTGGGCAGGGGCCAAGCAAAACCTATTTATTGTACACCTCCTATTCACCTATACTTATAGGCAAACAATCCCAGGCCACATGGAGATTATTAGAAACCACTCAGGTAAAAACAAGCCCGAGAAGTTCAGCACAGTCTGGAGGTTTGTCCACCTCCCTGGTCAGAATGTGGTGCCATTTCCCTGCGGTTCCTCTTGTCACACTCTGCCCCATCCCTTATCCACCACACTCTCTGGTTTTCCTTTTTCCCCTCCAAGGACACTTACTGCCCTCTAAAGGCTCCTCACACTGCAGTGCCCTTCATCCCACCGCAGCACTTCTTCCCCTGCCCATCCTGCTTCTCTCTCCTCTAGGTTTTGGCTGTCATACTGTTCAGATGAACAGTGCAAAGACAACACTTCAAACTCTCACATTTTTCACTCAGGGATATCCAGGGCCAAGCAGAAAGCAGCATGGAAATGTACTCCAAGACTTCACCAAAAGAATAAAAGAGAGGTTTTGTTGAAAGGTTTGGGTCCAGTTACCTTTTAGTTTGTTTGTTCCATTTCTAGTTCATGTTTGTGATATTTACATTTCCTCCTGACTCATTTGTACACCTTCAGAGTGAGTCCAGCTGCATGATGGGCTCCAGCCGTGCTACTGCTGCTCCCCAGACACAACATAGAATCAGAAATACAGAATCACTAAGGTTGGAGAAGACCTCTGAGATCATCCAAACATCCTCCAGTATTTCCCCACTAAACCACATTCCTTAGTACAACATCTAAAAGTTTATCAACACCTCCAGTTGCTCCACGTCACGTCTTCCCTGTATCATCACCTGAAAATTCCCTTCCTTGGCCCATGGGTAGGGTCACTCTGCCTGTGTCACACCTGACAGATGTCATCTTAGGGTTGTAAGGCCATAATTGCTGGGGATGCTACCATCTCCCCAGGCGGTGTCGTGCAGTGCATCACTGACCTTATCACAGCAAGACTTTACCCTGTATCGTTCTCACTGCAGTTAAAGCTCATTAATTCTTACCGTATCTGCAAGAGGTGTGGAGAACTGATTACTCTTCTTCTGTTTCCTGCATTACTTCACATATTTGAAGACAGTTGATACAGATGATTCTTGGTACTGAAAGCAGTCCCAGAAGAGGTTTATCTCCCCATTGCTGAAACCAGCATGCTTTTGGCTGTAACTGAAATGAAACCTCACTGAAAATCACATATCAAGGGAATTTATGTTCCCTTTTTGCCATCCTTTAAAATACAAACAAGACTATTTTCGACTAATATGTAATTAAAATAAAAATAAGGGGACGTAGCTTTGCCTAATGCCAGTGCTGAAGACCCATCATTTAGGCCCCCAGAAATTATCAGCAGTTTAAAAACAACAACAATGATTCCAGTGAAGCACATGAAGCTCTTCACAATTGCTATCAGGGATAGAGCCCTGAATTGGGTTTCTAACTCAACCACCTACTCACGCATGAGAAAACTGGACATCCTGTCCATCTCCTTTGGGCTAATGGGGGTGGAAAAGCCAACACAGATATTTGAAGTGGCACAAAGGAGTTTGGAAATGTCTCCCCTCTTCACAAAGAAGTCCTGATAGTTTTCAGACCACGGGTTTAACCCATGGCCCTTGCCTTGGGGAAAAGGCAAAAAACAGCCAGGGGATAGATGGATGGAGAGAAGGGATATGTTTCCAATGCCACTGATGGGAACTGAGGAAATAAGGTCCATCAGTAGAAGACTCTGATGTGTCCAGGTGAGATCTATCCAGAAGGTCCTTTTTCCCTGTCTGACAAAGATCAAGTAAAGGACACAGTGCACACACAGAAAAATCTTTCCCTTGGTATTCAGCTTTGGAAAACACAAGTTTAGTGGCTCTGATGTTACAGTCTAATGACTGTATTTAGTAATCACCAATGAACATGTCTGAATGATCTTGTCTGCTTGATTTTTGAGTCAACTTATATCACATTTTCCAATGGGGCCAGCATTGCTACCATGAACCATGGTACTGTGGAGGAATAGTGTCATGGGAAAGGGCCTATTAACTTCTTTGCTAAGTGCCAATATGCCCATTTTCCTTCAAAACGGCATTCAGTGACCTTTAAACCTCCACTTCCTTTTATCGGCTCAAGTAGTGAGGTGTACTTGTCCTCTTAATGAAGTCAAAAAGACAAGAGACTCTCACAGTTGAAGTGACACGGCTCTGGCAGTTGCTGTTAGTGAAAGGCTCTTAAAATATATCCAGCAGTTCCAAACTAAAACCACATTAGATCTTAGCAATCTGCCCTTGGGCTTGCTACAATGGTGAAATTAGTCAGATCAAATATACTTCAATTTTCAACTGATTTGTTTGCTCCAAAGCCAAGCTGGAAAGTTTTCATTTCTGTTTTTGTGTGTGTATATATACATATATATCGCTCATACTTATTTATACTGTGTTATCACAAAGTAGGATGAAAAAGTGGATGTGAAGAGGTTCAAAAGGTGCTTCTCAGAACAGAATATTTCTCTGTTTTATCAGGGAAAATCTTCCTTTCCCATGGTGAAGCTGCTTTAGCAAAACAAAGGAACAGTCCTGCAGAGCTAAAGGTGTACAAGCCAGGCCAAAATAGGCTCTTGGCTATGGGGTTATGGAGGCAAGGCTGATGTTTATGGAGGTGAGCCTTGGGCAGTGCAGAGCAGATAGTTTCCATCACCTGCCTTTCATGTTGATCCCTGCTGTTGCCACTCCTCTTGGTCTCTGTAGAAAGTCTGACGACTTATCGTGTGCCCAAGTTGCCATGGAAAGGTTGTTGAACTTTGTCCATTTTATCCAAAGCAGTGCCTGGGTTGTAGAGCTGTGACCATCTGAAGGAAGGATCATCCTATACATCTCAACAGGATGCATTTCCAGACCCTCCAGTACAGAAGTGAGGTGCTTTTAAAGCAGACTGGAAGTCAATACAGAAGTTGGATACTTTTCCTCGATTGAAATCCAATTGAGTGTCCTTCAGTTGACTATGATGAGCTCTGGAGTTGGGCCCCAGACCAAGGAGACTTGATAGCTTGCTGCATCAAGCAGGAATTAAAACGGCAGCTTTACGTGTGCAATGCATGCACTCTGAAACTGAATACAGAGAAATGAAAAGCTTACCATTTAGCAGCTGCCTGCTGCTCAGCGAGTAGCAAAGCTTTTTCCTTCCTTTCCTATCCCCAACAACATATTCTCACTAGAATCTTTTTCACTACAGACAGCAAACATAATTACACAACAGATCAGAACAGCTTACATAATGCCCTTTATAGAAACCTGCCTTACCTCAGAGGCATATTAGCATTTCTTATGGGTTTAAGGGGTGAGGGATTAATTACGGATTTTCAAAATATGCCTAATTACATATTTACTGGAGGAATAAATAATTCATGTTTCATAACACGCCATGAAACAACTCTTCTTTTGAAGATTAAGAATCCGAGGCTGGAGGAGTGTTAAAGTTCAAACTCTGAATAAAGGCTCCTGAAACCTCCAGAGGTCAGCATTTTTCTCACATGAAAAACACAGCAGAATTCCACCCCTTCACCTGAGCGACATGCAGACCCACGGAAATGTCTCACTTGGCAATCCCTCAAACAAAACGAGCGCTCCATCAAAAAACCTGATCTGTTCATTTACTTTGGCTCTTTCTTTGGTCGCTTCGGCTAGCATTTCAGGATGCATCTAGGAGACTGGAGAGCACAACTTAATCCCAGTCCACTGGTTTTTGCACAGGGCCAAGTTGGACCACCATCATCCCCTTTCTGGGCATGTGGGGGCTGCAGCATGGCCATAAGTGGGATGGCAAGCGGGGGCTGGCTTGCATGCTGCTGAATGCTACATGGCACCGGGTCATCAGGAAGCATAAATCAGCCTGCCCCTTGCCTGACCTGCCCTAACATACAGCCCGTGGTTTCCTCTAGTACGTTTTATTTTACCCAGAGTTAGCAAGAAGAATATCCCTTTGGCATTTAGGGGATCATACAAATTATTACAGAAGAGCAAATAACCGCCCCCAGAAAGGAAATAACTGCTTCTGAGCATTCTATAAAGAAAAAATGCTGCCTTCAACAACATCAAGTGCCATATAACTACTATAACTACTATACTTATAAATGTATGTACAAAAATAACAACAGATACCACAAGAAAGAAAGAAGGAAAGTCAGACCCTACGTGTGTCATGTTTTTGCAACTGGTACTACTGGTCTTGATTTGTGTTTTGGTAGACTTTACAGAGCAAGAAAGCGTACTGGAGTTAGTTATTACTTTTACACCCATACAAATGACAGTCAAAATTCATCTTGGCATGTTATGGAAGCTGGAAGAAGGCAAAAGAATCCCTTAGATGAAAAAAAAAGAGTGGGGTGTGGCAAGAGAGTGAGCTGGTGGGGCCCAGCATTGCTCACCCCACTGCAGGAACAGTCACCTATGGAACACACGGCTCCTGGCTGACTCACACTTCCCTGCTCTGTCATCCAGTCTTGTGAAGATCCTTGAAAGAAAGCCAACAGACCACTCAGAAATAAGGGTGTACAAGAAATATTGACTATCACACATAGCATCAGTGGAGTCTACCTATACAAAAAAAAGAAGATTCCTTTACAGAGGGAAAAGATGCTGAAATATGGCATAGGCATATAAAAAGCGCACTGTTCTGTGTGTTTTGGATAGATATATTAGAACAGCAAGTTGCTAATCAGCATTTTAGCTCCTCAGAGGCAGAGCTATGTACATAGCATAACACAAGTCAAGACGACCTGATGCTTGGTAAGACTCTGGGTCCTGTCTGGCCTTTTCCCTGTGTGTCACCTTGTGCAAGTGGCTTAATCTTTCCATGCCACACCTCCCTTAAAATGCTTTCCACTTTATAAGCTAAAATGATTGTGTACAGGCTAGTTAATCAATTTAATTGGAGTAGGTGGAGAAGTGAAAATCCACTTTCATAATCAAACAGGGCACAGAAATGCTAATTCCATTTCGGAACATTTCAGAGGGTTTACTTTTTTTGTATGTTTTACACATTTTGCACCAGCTTAAAATTTAGATGCCTGCAGAATAAATGCTTTACCTTACTTACAGTCCTGCCTTCGTATAATAACGTGCATTTTAAAACAGGCACAAATATTCTGGGGAAAGAACTGATAATATTAGCACAATTTACAGATGTAAAAAGCTGCCTGCCAAAATATTCAGTGCTCTTGGACAAAAGCACATACATTTCATTAACATGCTATCTTATTTATAGCTACATATCAGCAATATTTACACGTAAAAGCACAACATAAGTTCTAAAATCATTTACAGCAGGAAAAACACCTCACGCTGATGATGTCATCAAGTGGGAAACAGCAGTCAGTTCTACAAGGTGGTACAAGGAGGGTAGCAGAGCATTCTGAGACTTAAGTACGAGTAGTGAACACTGTAGGACAGACTTACAACTGTACTGCAAGCCATTTATAAAGCCTTCTCCCTCTCTTGCCCACACAGTATTAATTACCTGCACCACCTTGTGCTAATTTATTTTCCTTAAGCCTCATCCAGAGGAAGGTGATGTTCAAAACAAGCAGTGTCCAGATACAGCATAAAGAAGCTATGGATACACTGAAATTGCTTTTTCATGGAAAGGGATGGAGGGGAGAAAAAGAATAACACCTGTAAGTTATGGTTGAAACCCAGCTTCATTCTCCAAGCCATGTAAATAAATATCCCCATCCCACAGCTTCGGTGCAGCAGCTCTAATTATTCACCTATAAACAATGCAGACAAGCCATCGCTCAGCACCGCGCTACGCCTCGTGGCCACACGCTCTGCATTCTACCTAGGTAAATATTAAAATGAACGTAATCCACTATATTTTAAGGGTAAAGTTATCTGCAAAGCCCGGTGATTCATGAGCTCTCCGAATGTACATAAAGTGCTTTAGTGAAAGCATTTCCTAAGGGCCTGATCCAGTCATGCTTCTCAAACCCTCCACAGCTGTCTAGACTGGAACAGAAAGGTCATTCAGCCACTGAAGGCCAATCTATCACTCCCATTAAAAAAGAAAATACCCAAACCGTTCCAAAGGTTCAATTTGTGGATCGGTTTGGGAGATACGGAAAGAACAGCAAAGTTGCCGCTCCCTGAGGGGAGGAGAGCCAGCATGGAGCCCGCACCCTTCCTGGGGCTCCTTCTAAGGCCCTGAGCAGAAAGCCAGAGTATTCCAGGGGAACTCTAGACACAAAGCACATCCCTTTTCCTTCTTCTCTTTTAAAACGCTCAGCAAGTGCTGCAGGGCAAGCAGCCACTGTGCTCTACCACACCAGGAGCTGCTCTATGCTGCCTTTTTTTAGAGATAGGGCACTGGTTAGGCTGCGGTTGGAGTTGATGATCTTCAAGGTCTTTTCCAACCTGGGTAATTCGATGATTCTATGATTCTTTCTGCTCTGGGAGGCCCATGCTGGCAACACCCAGCATTTCGATCTCATGATAGAAGTCATGGTCAGCTCAGAATGCACTCCCTTAGCCTATAATTTAAGAATTGAACTTCTCTAGGCTACATGTTGCCCCTTCACCACTAAACCTTAGTGCAAGCCTTCTGCAGAGAGCCGTGGGTATGCTGGAGCTGTGCACTGCCCTCTCCCCCAGCAATAGACAGAGATACCAAGGTCAGTACTGGGCTGCAAAAGAAGCTCACTAGCTGGAGAAATGCATGTCGCTGTGCTGCCCCTTCAGCAATTGCACACCAAGATGTAAAATAACCCTATACCTCGGGAACTGCCTGTTTGCTGCAGGCTCAGTCAGCCACTTGAGAGTCATTTCATTTGGGCAACCAAGGCCGAAGGAGCCTCTTCAGGGGACAGATGGGAAAGCCCAAGAAGACACTTCCCGGCTAATGAGAATGGGGCTTTTTTCCACTTTGAGTGCAGGCAGGTCACCCAACTGCTATGGGTCAGCAGCAAAAGAGGACGGACCTCATTGCTCTACGAGCTTGCTCCCTCCCCAGCGCAGGGAGAGCACAAAGAAGGCAGCGCAGGGAATGACAGCGAGCCTTGAAAAATGTATTCCAGCTGCTCTCCTTAAACTGCAAGCTACAGCCCAGTGCTCTGCATTCACAAACATTATTAAAGAGGCATTTCTAGGGTCCGGTAGGACCTACCACCAGATGCAGATATTAAAAAAAAATAAAAAATAATAATAATAAAAAAAGAAAATAAGGAGACAAAAGAAAAACAAAAAAGAAAAAGGAGAGGTCCTATTGAATCTTACCTTTTCCATTTGGATTTCAACCATCAAACAAATTGTCAGCCTTTTTCCCCTCCTTCATTAACCTTTCGTGCTTATTGTACAGCCAGTCTCTGCACTCGTGGGGGACTCAGGAGGATCAAATCAGGGCATTTGTATCACTCAGGGCTTAGGCACAACTTGAACCACAGTCTGAAGTGAAGGGAGGGATAGGATGGGAAAGGCAGAAGGCAAGGCTATTTATTATCCCAATCCTGCCTCTTCAGCTGTTTACATTCTTAATAAAGACTGAATTTAGAGGGAGGGGAACCCCACCTTAGTAACAATTCCCTTCACAGGTTCTACTGTAATTAAAAAATAGAGGCAAGGTCACGACGAGTGCTATTGAAAATAACATACAGACCTGTAATTATAGCAGGGCCAACTAAACCAAGGGTTAAAGGTCTCTTAATACTCTGTCAGCATTTCCACTATAACCCCTCAGTTTCAGGGGTTTACAGCTCACACATAAATATTTGCTGCAGGCCAAAAATGGCCCTTTGAGGGGTCAGCGAGAGGAGATAAATTTTATTTACATATTGATAATAAATGGCCCAGCTCCATAGGAGCGGCAGGTCCCACCAGCACTGCTCTATGGGGTGAGGAGGGAGCACGGGTGGGAGTGCTTGGGGTGGGTGGGTGGGTGAGTGGAGGAGCTGGGAACATGTTTCACTCAGAGCAAGTGGTTCCAGCTCCACAGAAACCTGCACAGAGGCAACGATCTGCAAATAGAGCATATATTGTACAACGGAATCCTTAAATAATAAGGCTGTATTCCTACCATGAATAACACAGATAATCACTCCCACTGTTCAGCCAAGCATGCACATAAGTCTTGAAAAGATGAAAACCTAAGGCCTCGCTAGCGTATTGGTTTAACTTAAATCAGTACTTTAATTGATTTATTTAAGCCAGTGCCCAACCCGGTGTGACTCCCCAAATTCTGCTGGAGAGTGCTTTATTTCATTTTATTTCATTTATTTTTTCTTTTTTTTCTCCCCAAAAGCATTCGTTCCTCCCCCTTTTTACTGTTTCTGCATTTACGTGACCCTGGGTTGACATCAGTTTAGTTCCTGAAGATTAGAAGAGGTAAAACGGCTGCAACCTTGTTCGAGGCTCCTTCCTTGAGGGAGTAAATGAGGGCACTAGTCATGTCCCGGCCAGCTCAGCCACTTGTGACACCTAATTGTAGCTGCCTACATGTTAAGTAGCATACAGTACCTTTGTCATCTCTGCCAATGCTACTTTCTTTTCTTTAAAACAAAATCCTGTAATTCTGGTCCTCAGGAAGAAAAGAGCTTCAGAAACCCAAATTAACATCACCCAGAAAGTTTGGGGCAGAAACAAAGAGAGTCCCAGAAGAATGAAAGAAAAAGAACCAACCCCATAGCACAAACTCTTCTATTTTTCTGGCATGATATGTAAGCCATCCATCTGACTTTGGGGAGGTTATCTGACGATTTTCAAACGCCTGCCATTAGCAATCAAAATAAAGCCTGCTTGATTTGCAGCAAGAGCTTCTCCATCACCGCCTGCTTCGACCAGACTGCCCTTCCCACACAGCCCCGCGTCACCCCGGCTCCTCAGCCCCGGCTTCACGCTCATTTAGTGGGACGGGTGACAGAAAAGGGAGAGCACTAAATGATCCGGGCTCTTCTGAAATTAATTTACTGGAGCTTTCAGATGAACACAGCGATCCAGGGGGTGAAGGAAGCAAAAACTCACCTAACACGATTAACCAGGCGAGCACTTCCAGAAACTACTTTTTTTCCTGTACCTAAAGATGTCACAAAATAATACACTTCTTTTCCTAGCTAACTTCAGCATCTTTTTCAATGTGCTCCTAGAGGGGCTCTTTTTTTTTGCTTTCTTTCTAAAGCAAAATTATATTAAGGATATATAACTTTGTTGTTGTTTTTTTTTTTTTTTTTTTTTAAGTTTCTAACAAAATATTTATTGTGCAAGACCCAGAAGATAAAAAAGATGCAACTGTTTTTTCTTGGTTTTGTTTTGAGGTTATTTACTTAGGACTAAGCACCTCATTTTTCTTGTGTACAAAAGGTAATTATGTAGTCAAAAGAATTATGGCCCACATACTTCAAAACATATGAAAAATGTAAAACTTTATTACATGCATTAATTTCTAACAAAGGATGTCTCCGGCATCAGTGTAACTGGTACGAGGCAGATAACTGATGTACGGCGTATCCGTTGATGTTCCTCCCAGATGGGTTTTATAAAGGCAAACAAACAAATAAACAATTTCTTTCGTTACGTCTCCCTCTCTCTTATAAATTCCTTCAGCCTCATACGGGGAGGAGGGGGCTGTCCATGGAGTTATTTTTAATATTCAGCTAAAATATTCTATTGAGCTATCTGCTTGCCGTGCTTTCCTTTTATTACCTGTAAACCTCCCTGAACAACTCCTGCTTTCCTCCAGCGATGCAGTCCCACCTCCTGCCCAGGCCACTGACCTCTACTGTTGTCCATCTGTCCTCTTCTTCTTCTTCCCCTGCTGAATTTTGATGAGTGTGGCAAGCTCTTTCCCACTAAATCAGTTGGGGTGGGAGGTAAAAACTGTACAAGTGAAGTTCACAGCACCCTTATTTTTAGCTGAGCCACTTTCTAATGGTACATCCGGGCACCATTCCCAAGAGAAAAAGGATGGTCATTGAAAACGCTGGTGAAATCAGTTCTCCTCAAAGCCTCTGTGAAGAAACAAAACAAAGCTGAAGTATATAAGATAGATTCAAGGTGGCCTTATTCTTTAGCCTTAAATGAATGAATGAGTGACGTGAGACCTGGCATTTTTATATTAAGACAATGGCCTAAGCAAACAGACATATCATGTTTTTTTCCCATACATGTATTTATTTGTTGCTTTCACTTTAAATACAAAATATCTATAGAGATGTAATTTCTTCGTGGTTAGACAAACCTGCTACATCCATCAGCACATGTGACAAAGCACTTAAAAGCTCAGGAAAAAACCTGGCATCCAAAAAATAATACACACAAAGTAACTTCTGGAAGCCTTTATTTCAGCAGCGCAGAGACATCTCACTAATTAAACCAAACATCAACTTCTGCACCTCGATTGCAGCACAGGTAGCTGCAGTGTTTCACGGGGTCTTGTCAGGATGCCTCTGAGTGAGCTTTAGGGGGCAGTTTGGCACCAGGAGAAGAGAGTCCTCCACTCACATCACAGGTCCTGGCACGGCTGGGCATTGTGTTGCTGAGCCTCCATACCTGATATTAGCAATGATGTGTCCATTTGTGTCTTTGTCCCTACTTATATGGAACTCTTCAAAAGACAGATAAATACTCAAGTTCTGAGTGCTCTGAATTTGGTGGATGTTTGAACTTGGTGTAAACTCAAAGGCCAATCTTTATTTAAAGTGTAGCATTTTGGGAGCTCAGGACAAAAAGGACTATTTCAAATTATACCTGAGCCACAAGGTTCACACAATAACCCTGAAAGCTGCCAGCCTCAGAGCCAGCGAGCAATCCTGCCTGCCCCTGCAAATCTCTATTCTTCTGCACCTTGTTCAGTCTTCTCTCCCTCCTCCCGCTACCCATGAAAAAAGCTTTCAGTGTTTCAGACGTACTCATCACAGGTATCATGAGAAAAGCGGACCAGTGCTAGATCTCAATGGCTTGTTTGTTTTGTGCTGAAATCTATCCACCTCCATTTCAGGCGTCCATCGGCTGAGCCACCATTTGACATGCCCGGCCCCAACAATCACAGGGGCTTGGCGGGTTAAAAATGCTAGGATTTCATTTTATTGCAGGGATATTATTCATTCTTGGGAAGGTTCAAAAGTACATGCGTCAACTTATGTCATCAAGGTCAAACAAAGTGGCATGCAGAATCCTAGCCAGATTGCATCGGTGGAGGGGTCTGGAGGCAGAGCCAAAGAGTAAGGAGACAAAAATAAATGCTTTTTAGGGCATACTCTGGATCACTTCATCCTTCTGCAAGGGGAAGGCAGAAAGTTAAGGATTCCATCTGAGAACATTGCCCCAAACAAATAGAAATTGAGTTGTGCACATTTCACTAAAGGCTTCCACTGCCTCTTGCCCAGCAACATACCTATGGGTAAGACGGTCAAACAACACCAAAACGTGCCTCCAACATATACCAGCAAGCCCAGAAGTACACACAAACCAGCCCAATAATAGCATTAGACACCATTAACAAGATTTAGCCTTGTTTCTT
Organism: Excalfactoria chinensis; assembly: GCF_039878825.1. Taxonomy (NCBI): domain Eukaryota; kingdom Metazoa; phylum Chordata; class Aves; order Galliformes; family Phasianidae; genus Excalfactoria; species Excalfactoria chinensis. Next base: position 98,513,252 of record NC_092827.1, read on the forward strand.
TTCAGTGGAAAAACTATTGGACATCCTTCAAGCCCAGACTCAGCACTGCTTGACCCTTTCTCTTCTCTGCCTACATTAAAAGAACAACTAAATAGTTGCACATAGGGAGAGCGGCCCCTCCTCACTCCAGGTGTCTGTATTTTACTTAGGGCCCCAAGCTTGATTCAGCTCATACAGTTTTTGACAAGCTTCAGCTGGCCCTCGTCACCAGACAGGCAGATCAATTAACAGAGGGATTTTTCTTCCCTAGCTCTCTTCCTGGACCTTTAACCCATTGTGTGTCCTAACACTCTAGGAAAGAAGGGCAGAAAGCAAGTGCCAGGAAAGAAAATACCGAATTTCCATTTAAAGCTTCTTCATTTTCCTTCAAAGAAAATGGTGCTTTTGCTTTTTATTGTTATTTTATTTTATTTTTTGAAATTCCCACTTTCTGCTGTTTTTGAAAACCTCTTTGCGCTTTGCTACTGAAATTCATGAAAGGGATGAAGTTTAATGTTTTCTTCGGGTGAAAAAGTTATTTTCCACTTCTTCCTTTTCCTTTCTCTTTTTTCACTGCACCAGTTCTTCAATATGAGCACGTGGCAAAGATAAATTCTGGCTAATCAAGTCCATAGCTGATGCTCTGGGAGCTTTCTTTATGAAAGAGGGGGGTAAGGAAAGATTTTGAGTAAGGAAAGGAATTGAAAGAGAAAGGGCTGAGAAGAGTGGTAAAAAAGATGTGAACTGAAAGGGCTGAGAAGGGTGGCAAAAAAGATGTTTCTGAGAACTACAGATGGAAAACAAACAGAATGACTTCAAACTGGAAAGAGGAGTAAATGGTTACAAATCGCCCCACGGAAGAGAAACAATGTCAACATTGACAATTTTATTCTGCAATTTAATTATAACTCAATTTGTCTTTTGGTGATAGCGTACCAGAGAGAACGTCAATGGCATGAGAGGCTCCTTCAGCAACAGCAAAACATAATAAATAAATGTAATTGCTAGTGATAATAATTAGACATTTCTGTGAAAAACAGTTCCCAGAACTACTGGAAACTATCGAGAAAGATAAATGTTATGGCTACTGCAGGGAAATCCATTTAAATGGGTTCATGGTGATAAATAAAATAAAACCAATGAGGGGATTCTTGGTTTTTTAAACCACTTCTTTAAAAATAGCAAAAACAAACAAACAAACCAAAACCCTTCCCACAGTTCCTCGGGACAACTCTACACACTTACTTGTAGATACTGATGGAGTCCCTCGCTTTAGCATCAAAGTAGCACCAAAACAATAATGACAGCGATAATAAATGGTAGATAATTAAGATAACAACCCGTCAATCCCAGAATGCTGCATCAATGATATACAAATCACAATGGGGAGAAATAAGAGTTGCTCCTCCAGAAATAGCCTTCAGCTGGTGAAATACACCTCAGCACGTCGGTTTATCAGGCAGAAAATAGTTTCAGTTCTCTCTGGGTTGAAATGATCGTTTCCTGCTGTCTCTCTCCTGGACTGAGGCATATGTACTTTCTCAGGACAGTGAGGAAAGGAAACGAGAGGATGAGAAATCTGGTGAGGTGAGCAGGACAAATGTGAACTGTCGGGCAGAGTTAAGGGTACAGCATCTTCTCTGTGGTTTATAGGGCACGGTTTTCTTAGCAAGGAGGGAGAAGGAGGGCAGCTAGTGATTTTTCACTGTGTATGAGGATTCCTTATCAAGGATTGGTAACAGAGCACTTTTTCTTGGGTGGATGGCTGCTGTTTAATCTTTTCAACGCTTGTTAGAAAACACAAAGTCACTGCTGACACGGACTGTGAAGGCAGTAAAATAGCAAAGGCACGGCATTGATGCACAAAGGAAACAACAACATGTTAAATGATAACATTAGATGAACAGAGTGAAGGGAATACTTACAGAAGGGAAGGACCTTCTCTCCTGGAAAGAAATGGCTCCAGAAAGAACATGGCAGAGGGGTGGATGCTCAGCTGCACATTAGCTCTGTAGCTGGAAGTGTAACTTCAGTCCTTAGGATATGTAAACAGGGGGATATAGGCTAGAGGCCTGAGGTAATATCATCTTTGTCTGTGGCACTGGTGTGACCACTAATGGAATAGTGAATCCAGTTCTGGTGCCTATGTTTCAAGAGGTTGTTGATAAATTCGAAGAGTCATGAGGATGGCTAAAGGACTAGAAAACACTGGGAGGATTAGAAAACAATTGTGAGAGGCTCAAGCAGCTCAGACTGTTTAGCTTAATAGAGAAAGGTTAAGGAGTGACTTGCCCACAATATACAAGAAGCTTCACAGGAAACAGAGGGCTTTTCAGTTTAACAAAGACGTACATAAAACATGATCTAACATCTGGACATTGAAGCCAGACGAATTCAAGCTACAAATTAACAGGAAATTTTTAACCATGAGAGCGCTTGGCACTGGGAACAGTATGCTGAATATTGCAGTGACTTCTGCCTCATGATATATCTTAACGTCGGTTTTGGAAGGCCTCCTGAATGGCATTACATACATAGGAAGACCTTAAGGGAGCCCTGTGTCTTTCAATAGGCAGAAAGGCACATTGCATAATGGCGTCACTTGGTCTTTAGCATCCAGCAATTTATAATCTATGCTCTTTGTCTAAACATACACGGCTATCTGTTGTATAACAGCGTGCCTGTTATTCAAAAAGCCACTTTTGGTCTGTTCATACTCTTAAATTGTTACCAGGGAACAGAGAACATGACTTTTACATAATATACCAATGATACTGAAAACTTTCTAGGAGTTACTGCTTCTTATCAGATCAATCCTGGTCTGACAGTGCTAAAAAGAATTATCTTAATTTGTTAGTCCTACACAGTGCAAGGACAGGACAGTGACTCATTTCACTTTCCCCTTCCAGTCAGATTACGCCCAACTTTCTCTTTTAATTTGAGTGTAGATCTTGCCAGTAATTAATATTGCTGTCTTCAAATGGTACCAGAGGGAAGCTCAGCAGGTATAAAATAACAGGGTGCTTTTGCAATTAGTCTGTAAATGCACCACCGCAAGCTCCCCAAAATGCAGTTGCATTATCAGAGCTGATCTCAGATTTGTAGCCCTGCTCATTGTGTAATTCATTAAGAAGTGAGCCTAATGAGCAAAATGAATGCATTCTTCTACCACAGTTTAGATTACATTTCTAAGTAAACTGCTCTTTTTTACTTCTTCCCTGCAACACTGTGCATGCACTGTCAATTACAGCAGATTGGTTTCTTGTTGAATCAACAAGGTTTGGTGGTGGTGCCCCTTTGAAAGTTAAAGATAAGGTGAGCATTGCAATGAGCTGATCAATCCTACGGTGCCGAACATTCATCAAATGGGATTTAATGAAAGAGGAGTGTCCTTGCTAACATGCTAAATCCAGTTTGTAATCCCCAGTATAACAAGAAAACAAAGACATTTCCATCCCCTCTCACATCAGGAATAGAGATAGAATGATGGAATGATGTGAACATAAAATAATTGTACACACAGAAGCTCATGCAAAAAGGCTTTGTTTGGAAGTGCTGGAAAACCACTCACCCCGAAACAATGGGGCAAATTAGCATGCATCCAGCCCAAGGGTGCAAGCAGCACACACACACACTCCCGGTGACGGATGCTTAGCTCTTGCTGGGAGGTCACCACTACGAATCTCTCTTGAGAAGGCAGCATGTCAGATTTCAGACACTTTCCCTACAAATGGACTTTTGCAGCTCAAAGGAGGAATTGGGGGGGGGAGCTTTTCGATCCAGATAATAAAGTCCATTTACATGAAAAGATGCCGCTTTCAATGACATGATTAATTTCGGAAATACCTGGCATCTGAATGAAGCAAAGACTTCAAGAGATGACTGATGATGAGAAAAGATAATTAGGCAAATGTCAAGAGTCAGTGTTTTCATTGGTGACTGAGAGGCTGGTCTGGCTAGGTTATCGTATACTCATTCCAGATGGAAATGAAAGGACTTTGTAGGGAGAGCAGGATGATCCCTTCTTGGTTAAAGACAAACTCTCCTTAAGCCATAGATTTTTTCCTGGGTTTTCCTCCATTGCAATCAGCAGGGAAGCTCTCCTGCTCCAGCAAGTACCCTTTCTGAATGGCTTTTCAGATGTCACTGGACCAAGCTCGACCCATTTAAATCTTATCACATGGGAGTCACGATCAATCTACCTTGCATTTTAACACTGAGAGGTTTTGGCTTTTCCAAAGAGCTTGAGCTGTCTTCTCTCCAGCTCTCCAGAGCTAGAAGATGGTACAGCCATTTTACAGAGAGGACAAACGTTGGCTGGCTCCCCACACCTCTCAGCTTCCCACCAAGAGCTCGGCCTGGCACTGAGTGCGGTGCCCTCCACAGGACAGAAAACAAACCAAACTCCGGCAGGACTGCCCTGTTGGGATTGACGGATTGCCTTCCCTTCAGAAAAGGGAGCATTCACAGGGCCCTCTCCCTAATCCATCACGGCACTCCAGGTTGTGCTTGTCACTGCTTGCTCCTTTTCCACGCATGCTGCTTTTGATTTGTGGGATACGCAGGCTTTACGCAGGCATATTTAATCCTTGGTGGGAAAACCAGCGATGCTGGAGATCTCCCTGGGCTTCTCAACCTGTTTTTAGATGAGCTGACAGCACAGCACGCTTCATTTCTGTACCACTGCGGGCCTGCTCACTGCCTAAAGAAGCAGCTGCTGGAGAAGGCCTGCTCTGGGAAGGAGAGGACGATGAAACACTGCTCTGCTAAGTCATACCGAATTTGGCCAACCATCCAGCGCCGAGGCTGCTATTAGTTAATCTTCATGTAATTTGTTAAAGCAGGCTTTATGAAGTACTGGAAATAATCGTCTCCCTCCTCCCTCCTGAATCCCGCGGCCGCGCACGGTTAGGGGTTTAATAACAGACTGTATCGTGCAGTCAGAAATGGTGAAGGTTTTATAGCAGTGCATTAGCCAGAGGTGGATAACCTATCTCTAGAGGCTTGATTGACTGGAAACATATTCTCAGCCTGCTTAAAACTGCTTAGAGTGTGTCGTGGAGGTCCCCCAAAATAAAATGCTCAGTGTATTTAGTGAAACCCTACACCCTAAGTACATGTAAGGGCACTGTAAGATACTAATTAGGTTGTAACATAAAACACCATAAAAAGCAAAGCATGACATACAAAAAAATGTTTAAGTTCTGGCCAGCTCTTTCATGTTAGAGAAATACATTAAAAATATATTCATAGCAAATATACCGAGGCTTTGAATAAATCTGTTTCTAATAGCAGCCTATAGCTGGAAGAGATATTGCTCATTATGGAGAAACTTCTACTTACATTTGTCTTCAAATATTAGAAGCTATTCTTATGTACTTTTTATTTATGTGAAATAAAGAATCCAGCTTCCACCAAGACCAGCCAATTATCATTACGATGACCACGGTCAAAACGTGCATGCCCAGCATTTTTTTTTCCCAGTCTTTTCCCCAGGAGAGGTATGGAAAACAAGAGTGCCACAGGAGAGTAATGACTCTGCATGATGGCACACAAAAGTGGAATAATCATAACAATGACAACGTGAATAATATTAATTACAGAGGTGAAGTATAAAAGTACGGCCCAAATACCTTTCACTGAGTCATTCACTGAATGGAAAGTCTTCATGAAAGAACTCACCAAGTACAATAATGATGGCTTTTTCTTTCAGCAGCTACAAACTCTGATGTTCTCAGTATTTTATTATTTTAAGCATTAGTTGTCAGCCAAAAGATTTTCTTCTTGCTGATACATGTTTCTTTTGTTATCTAGCGACACTCTCTGATACCACGTTGTATTAATTAGAAACACAGCCTCCTTAATAATGTTGGAATTAGTGTAATTTTTAAACATTTAAGAATACAATTATTAGAAATATTAACATAAAACATGTGTGCTGTGCTGAAAGAAGCAGACCTCAGAGCTGTCAGGTATAAATCTAAATCTATCAAACAACATTATGCGTACATATGTAGCTGTCTAAGAAGAAAATCCAAGTAGGACAGATCCCAAAGTCTTTATAAACACCTCTAATGATACATACATAATTTGCATCATACAAAGAAAAAAAAAACCACAACAACGTATAGATTTAAATATGATCATACCACTACTAAGAGATACCTTTTGCCAAAGCCTTGGTGCTGTTGCACATTACTGAAAGAAGTGCTAATTTAATAAATATGCTGCTAGCTGCCTTCAAACTAAACAGCAATCAGATACGTTTGTTGCTGTATGGGCACAAAGTTATGGATCGCAAAACCCCTCGCTAGGAAACAAGCTGCGTTTTATCAATGAATATATTCTTCTCAGGCTTTTATGGCTTTGCTTTAATGTGGACGGTCACTTTCCCTCCTTTGTTTGGAAAAGGTAGAGTTTATATTTCTTCCCGGATTTAGCATTTCCCTTGAAGGCTTTTGTGATTAACAATATAATAATTTTATTGAGTTATTTCAGACACAAATGACTGAGCCCGAAGGGTATTCCAGATTTACAAGATTTTGCTAATAACTAGGCTCCCCTTTGTATTAGAACTGCTAATTAGTGCTTTTAAACAGCTCAACATTTAATTCTTTGAAGGCACCATATCAAGGGCTGATATAAAACTGTTTATGTAGGATATATAAAATAAGAAGGTGTTAAACCCAACACAAATTGAGTGGCAGGGGGTTCCCTAAAGTGCTAATTTTATGTTTGTTTTCGTCTCATTTAAAGTTAAGATGTCTGCATTACAACAGTGAAGTGTAACATGCTTTACATACAGATTAAGCAAAATGTGTCAATTTATGAGCCTTATTTGCCTGGAGATGTAGTCACTAGTAGTTTCATCAGTGCTTTTATGCATGCATATATATGTGCACGTGTTTTTGTATGCGGGTACACAAAAATGTGTGTGTGTGTATACATGGCTCTGTGAGTACCCGCACGCAGAGGAACTCATTTTTAGGTCCTTATTAGTGAGCCTCTGCATGGCCCCTTTAGTTTAGTGATTATGGGAAACTTATAACTAATTAATTACGTGAGATTGCTCATTTAAATTTTTTAAATATTTCATTTCATTTAAATACACTGTGACATTTTAAGGCCACATTTTCTTTAATTGATATTGCTAAACAGAACTGATTTATACACACTGAGGATATCAGATGGCTGTAATAGAGAAATAAATGACTTGTCAGCTGCATTCTATTCTCCTTCTCTCCAAGTCAGTCTCCAGAACAACCCAGAAATTCATTAAAAATGAGGCAATTTTAACACAAAAGTGCCAGTTTCTTCCTATTAATGAACTTTTTTTGGTCAAAGCCAATTCTCATACAAGTTTAACTCTGAACTCCGTGTTTAACAAGGTTTTTATCACCTGATCAAGTGCATTTCTGGCTACCTTCAAGAACTGTGAATTGTATGAGTCTCGGCTGCCCATCTTCAACTGCCTTCCCTTCTTGTCTGCAGAGCGCCATCACCGTGCTCCCTTCTCAGCACCCACTTTCAGAGGTGTGATACCTGTTTTCTGATACATCTCCATATACACCCCTAAGATAATGCAATACCCTGCAGGCAGTAGAGACCAGATCTCAGAAGTGGAATAGCTCCATGCAGAATTCTACCCAAACAGAGTCTACTCAGTGTGCAATTAATTGGTTTTCAGGCTCTGAGCTGGAGTACAGGTGTAGTCATTTCAGGGTTCACATGCATAACTGATGAGAATTTATTTATGCAACCTAGTGGCCGTGCATAATAATGTATTAGGAATAATTTACGTAGTTCCAAAATTGTTTGATGCAAACATTAAGATGGAAAATGTCAATAAGGTAAAGCTGCAAGAGGTGGTGGTGGTGAGAATGAAAAGCTATCTACCAGGCAATATAACAGATATATCAATTTTACCTTCTAGTGCTATTCTTATTGTAAAGAAATGGAAGTTAAGAATAAAATATCCACCCTATGCATTTTATAGTAAACTTTTTTGAGAGTTCCCATCTTAAAGTGCACTCTGTTCTGCCTTTTCCCTTTTAATAGACAAGGATTAGACTCCAAGATCTGGCTGCACTGGCTAACATACAAACACGCGGTAAAAATAGACTTTCCTCATAGATATCAGTCTGAGTAGATTGCCTGTGCATACAAAGATGCTAATGTAAGAAGAATATGAGCAATAGCATCTTTGTGAGATGGTTAGTTCAAGAACAGTGCTTCACCACTATGTTATGTTTACTTAGGCAAGCGTCTTTCTCCTTTGCAGGATGAATCACTTACTTTGCAACCAATGGTACATTGAGCTCAAATGTTTCGGTCTGTTTATTTTATATGTATGCATTAAAGCAGTGGGTGGAAATGAGTTGGCAAAACTCAAGATTTTCTTAGCGTGATCTTGAGTAAAATCCAGTGTGGCTTTTTAAAACTTTGTTTCAAAAGGGCTGTATAATCTTTACCTCATTCCCAAAGCATACGATCAGTTGGCATTCTCAAGGCAGCAACAGCAATGCTGTCCCCACAGCTTCAGGAACAAGCATAAGCCTTTGCAACCAATTTATGCATCTCATCACACTCTGAAGTATCTAGAAAGATGTATATTGTTTGATGTTTCAAATTCAAGGTGAAACTCCATACATAGGGCTTTATAGCTGCTTCTGTATTAGAACCTAAATCACATTAATATGCCATTTTCGTGGTCTCTGTTTCTCTGTTCCTCAGCTTCCCTGGGAGAGCCTCTGGGAGCAAGAGAAATTGGAAGGTTGCCCTGACTCTCATTCTGCCCTGACACATGTGTTGGTATGCTTCAGAGCAGCCTAGAGGCAGCCTCGACAAATAACATCTGGCACTTTGCCTCCACAACTTGCATTTATCCTATTGAACTTTAGGCTCACACGCTGAGGCATCTTTGGTGGGAGCCCATCACTTTGTTTCCTCTCCAGGCAACAAGGACAGCCATATCCAAAATGGGCAACCCCAAGGCACAATGGATTTGGTTTTCTTTATAAATTAATCTCATAAAAGAAAAGCAGTCGTGATGTGAACTCCAGATGAAGTAGAAATGGGAGAGGAGCTCTGTTATTTCTCCTTTTTCTAACTTTGGAAGCCTGTCCATTAAACCAATGGCATCAGTTTCCTTACAATAGATGAATGGATAATGCCAGCTTTTAACCCACAGCAACAAAGAGTTATCCATAGCTGAGCACTTGGAAAAGTCAGAAAGTCATCTGTACGGTCATTTACTTCACCAGGGGACGTACCAACTTCATACATTGCTTCTGTGTGAACTTACTGTTCTGAAGAGTTGCTTCATAGGACTGCATGACAGTTCAACTCCTAATAAATCCCACTTGACTGAAATGAATTAGATCTGGGAATATGTGTTCCAGATTATTAACCAGCACCTTTGCAAGTAACTTACCATCCACATTTATTAAAGATATTGGGTGATAATTTGTGCAGTGTTCTGGATCTCTCCCTGGTCTAAGAATCATAATAATTAGTGCTCAGAGAGAGGATGTCATTCATATGTTTCTCTGGGTGAAGAGAATAGCATATCATTACACTCCTTTTAGATTTGAGATGGGTAACTCCGAGACTATTCCTATCTCTTAACCTTGGCCAGCCAGGAGACCACTTGGCCAAGTGGATGGAGGCTCAGAGTGAGGGTCGGGATGGTTCAGAGGACTGTAAAGTAGGAGATCACTCCAGGAGGAAGGATCAGTGAGGAGGCTGATACAAGCATTGGTGCTATGCAGTGACCACTCTGAAAAGCCTTTTAAGACCTAAAAAATGCAGAAGGCAGAAGATAAATTACCATCTGCATTTGGAGATATCAGAAAGTGGGGCTTTGAATTGTAGGAGATAATTTAAGAGAGAATAAATTTGTAAACTCCCACAGGAATGTAAGTATTAAATTCACTTCTATTAGTGGACTTTCACTTCCCAAAGTTCTCAGAATTACATCTGCACCGGTCCTAAGCAATCCATCTGCCAGAATTTCCCAAATTGAAAGCTTTACTGATACCCTCACACTGCAGAGATTCAGGAGATGTTGAGCCGTGTCCTCCATATGAGTTACACTGACACTGCAGTGTTGTCTGAAAATCTCCAGCTTCTAGATTCCTATGTTTGAGCACGATGCCTCCACATCGCTTTCATGGAAGAGAAAGTAGTCTATGTTGCCACATCTTTATTTCTGTCTACACTCAGGCAGACACACAAAGGACTGTGATAACAGTACCAGAAAGTCAGCTTGTTTCACTGATCTATAAACTTCGCTTATTCCGTAGCGAGCCATTTCACCATGCAGTAATTTCCATGGTGCTATTTTGGGGGATGAAAAAAACCTAACTTTCTCCTTCAGCAACATATTCCTGCTTGACTTTCATCAAAGACTTAAACAGCCAAGGGCTTTTAGCATCTCATTTCACTTACACACACAGGCCATTATAACCTGCATAAACAAGGATGACAAGTTGAGATTAATGAAGGTCCCAAAGTGACAGAACAATTTAATTGTCAGAAATCATAGGAGGTGAACTTTGCCAGTGTATTTATATAAGACTGCCATAGTCAAAATCTTCCCTAATTGATTATGACCAATAAGTAATAACACTGGAAGCAGTTTTCTGGTATACAAACAAGAAATGACCCAAAACAGTTAATAGCAGTATTAAGATGCGTAATATAAGAATATTAGATTGATAAAATAAATGACCAGTAACACTCCGCAAATAACAGTCGTGTTTACACTTTAAAGCAGAGCAGAGGAAAACTGCAGCACTGACAAAAGTCGAATGAAGTGTTCTGGTTATAAAAAGAAGAACGTGCAACAATCCAGCAGAGATCCCCACAATGATACCGCTACAGCAGAGGCAAGTATTTGAATGTGCAGAGCAGTACTGTTCCTCCACCTCTCTCATTTGGATTACTACGAGAAAGATTAAAGATCATTTTTTGAAAGCATCTTACAAACATTACGTATGTTTGTTCAGAAGGAGTAAAAGCAGTGCTGTGTAAACACGTATACTCACATGGATTTCTGATACTAATTGAGAGGGGCCAAACCACACAAATCCTCTTTTCTAACTTTCGGAAGAGCCATCGGGTAATTCAAAGCTCAAAATACAACCCACAGCCCTTTGTATTTTTGAATTCCACAAGCTCATTCATTTGTTGCCTAAACATACGACTGCCTTTAGAGATCACTGCCTCAATTGAAAGCCTGCTCAACCCGTTCCCTTGCCTTTCCCTGATTGCATCTCCTTATTTTTCACTTCCATATATCCTGTCTTATGTCCCATTTATATCTTCTAGCCAGGCTTCTCCAATGATCCCAAGCAAATCGTCAAGCTAATTTGAATGATAACTCTTAGAGAGCTGGAATAACCTCTCTTTTATGTGTTTCTTTTTCTTCCTTCCTTTTTTTTTTTTCCTCTTCCTTTTCCAGAAGGTAAGTAACTAACTGTGCTGGCAGTATTCCCCTTTCCAAATATAAAAAATATCTCTTCATTCCAGTAATATTTTACTTAAATGGCTGCCAGAGATGGCTGTATAATTGATCCTGCCTTAGAGCAGCAGAACAGAATAGATGGCCTATGGAGTTTCCTCCCAGTCTTACATTTCAATGATTCTCTAATGATAAAGGAAAAAGGCAGCACTTAATGCATTTCACTCATATCACCTCATAACTGTCCCTTCACATGACTAAATCAGGCTCGTTTTGCAATCTTGTCCTCCTGTTTACAATGGCACGTGTCAACTTAGCTATTCCAAACTTCTTCCAATAGACAAACCAAACAGGATACCGTAGCCCAAGCTCTGACTCAATACACACGAGCTGCTCTCATTAGATCAAAGGCAAAGGTAAATATAGCCGAGGCAGAAATTGCCTCCATATGTCATACGCAGCCTAACTGGTGTTTTATAAAATGATACTTACTGTCACCAGCAATCTGCAAAAACACTCCCAATTTCCCTGGGATCTTCCCCTTGACATTCTTTTCAAATGCTTTGAAAAAGGTTAGATTTGAAGAGGGCTTTTCTGCAAGCAGAAAGTCTACATTTGCTTTCCAGCAAGAGCCTGAAAACCTCAGTCCCAGTTGCATTTCATGCCTTTGGAGTTCAGAAAGAAAGTGCCCACACTTCAGTTCAGATTAGTTAGGCCCATCTTGATAAAAGCTGAGGTCTGACTACGGCTCCTCACTGCTGCTTTGAGTGGGCCATGGGCTACGTTAAAGTCAAACCATTTCCTCTCAAGTTCAGCTTCTCCCTTCACGAATACATTATCTGCGGGATTTTTTAGCACATATTTTTTTGTTGTCTTTGAAAGTGGCCAGACAAATACTTTGTATAAACTTCCTTCAGACAGCAGATAACTTCGAGCCGCTGCTTGGCCGACGCATATTGAGAAATGAGTAATTTGTAATCCGTGATGTGTTCTCTGGTCCCCGGTGCATTGAAATTCTTTGATCAGATAAATGCTATTGCTTAAAAAATAGAAAAAAAAAAAGAAAAAAGAAAAAAGAAAAAAAGAAGTACATGTCTTGAAGGATCAAGAAAATGAAATCAAAATGTGCTTTCACAACCAGTTAAAGTTATTTACGGAAAGGACAGGCCCCTCTAATCTTTCCCCCCCAAATCTGCAGTGTTCATTTACAGAATGTAAAGGAAAAGGAGAACAAACGTAACCCCAAAGGGTTAACAAAATGTTTTTTTGGGGGGAAGGCTCAGGTCACGCTCCTATGGAGACAACTTAGGCATTCAAACCTTTTAACGTCATTAAAATCCTCACTGATAACAGAACCTGAGCTCCTCAGCCTCCTCATGCCACCCCCAGTTCAAGCACTGGGAGCCCAGCTAGCAGCAGGTTGGGAAGGACGAGCCCCAAACATCGCGCTTTGGCTCTGGCACTTTCGCTTGATAAGTCCAAAACAGCCCAGTCTGACAGGCCCTTTATATGCAAGCTTGAAAAATAACCTATTTAGCATTCCCCAGTTCCAGCACATGATTTCACTGGGAAACTATGCAAAAGATACTTTGGAAATAAATATGCACAAGAAATTACAACTCTGTCTGAATGACCCCCTACCTTGGAATGTCTAGAACTGTGAGAATTATAAGGTCAGGAAATATGTACAGGCCTTGTGCCTTGAAAAGTTACTATTCCTTATTAGGAATCTGCACAGACATGGAAGCGGGAGTTGTATAAACTAAAAGGAAGATTTTTTCCTGTCGCTTACATGCCTAGTCCTTGACCTATCCCATTTATAGTTTCCTTTAAGATACTATGCATTGCAAGTTCATTTGTTTCCTAGTAGTCCTCCAGCAGCAATCTGCAGATCCAGCCAATGCTTCAGACAGAGAAGGGCTATGTAAGCAGAAGCTTGAGATTTATATGCCTGTAAAATCACAGGTATTCATTTATATCGCTGCTAACAATTTTGAGCTCCAACTCTACCATTCCCAGGTAAAAGGTATCCTTATTCTCTGTCTGAAAATTTCAAATGCAGACATATAGAACTGTTTAGTCTGCTTTACTATAAATAGGAGGTAATATGTTATTTCAAACAAAAAGTATACCATAAACTACACACTTAATTTTGACAGATTGTGCTTTCCTATATATGGCTCGGTCCTGCTGGGCTTTCATGGATCAAACTCCCATTGACTTCAACAGAGCAACAGTCTCCTAACAGTGCAATTCCAAATACTGCCTTTTGTTGTAGTTCACACCTTCAGGTTTTTCTCCTAATCCCTTCCCCTGCATAGAAGTACTATACTCTGCAATATCCAATTGTAGGCTTGCACAAGCCACACAAAAGCTTCTTACGAGCTGAGAAGTGCTTGCAAAAAGCAATCCTCTCCTTTGCCTTTCCTCTCTCCACCCCCCCCCAACCTCACTCAAATGTCTTGATTAGACATTCAAGTCTCAGAATTCAGGAGAGTCCCACTGCTGTAGATAACCCCAAAAATCTGCAAAAGCAAAATGGCTGCTTTCAGATCAGAGATAAACTTTCAGCTAAAAAAAATTCTCCTTTGTGTCACCCTCTGGTTTGCAGTTAAATGGCACGGAGTGTTTACTCTTCCAGTGAACAAGCCCATTATATGACTTAAAGTGTTAGCGTACACAGCACTGACATGTCCATTACACCCATGCATACTGATACCTAGATTACAGAGAAGTTCAGGTTACCCAATTAAGAACTTGAGCTGCATTTTGGAAACTGAGAAGCCGGAGGGAGGTCTGGCTGGGCTGTTTCAGCTCTGATAAAGGCACTGTCTGTTTGCAGAACCTTAGTCCAATGAGTGCCAGCAGAAGGAGAGTGGGTCTGAAGAGACAGACCTAAGCCCAGATGTCAGACCAAAGTGCTGGCTCATAGTTTAGCCTCTGGGAACTGAAAAAGGAGGCTGATATGTGGCTTGTCCCCTTGTCAGAGTGAAAGAGCGACAGACATGGGTAAAATGCACCGTATGGATCCTGGTGGCACTCAGGGTAGCTTGACAACCTGCCTCCACACTGGCATGGGGCCTCACACTCCAGGCCAAACAGCCCACATAGCCAATGACAGAAATACCAACTTAAAACAAAAGAAACCCAAACCCGGTTGTGCTGGAAATACAGCCCAGCCAACACTCACTTTCTCAAGGCCTTACAGTAAAATCAGGGCAACGTCTTTCTGATTTGAGCCTACGCTGCTTATCAGAGAATGATGGTATTAATTAAAATCAACTATAAGTAGCAGAAGGGTTTTTCTGAGCCTTCAGTCAATCTGAAAACCCAGGTATGGGAACTGCCAGAAATGGACAGTGACTTAGAACTGGGATACTTAAGAAAAGAAGAGTGGGGAATAAAGCTCATGTTGCATGTTGCAAGGGGTCTGAGTCCCAGTTAGAAACGCTGATACGTGAATCATCTCAAGTTAATGGCAGAATCTCCATTGACTTCAGTGGGAACAGAACTGAACCTTAAGCAGTTGTCAGAGGATGGCGCAGATAAAGGCAGCTCCAGCCACTTCCATTTTATTTAAAGATGTTGTTACGTGCTTTGACAGTTCAACTCTGCACATTTAAACATTCGGTTACTGCAGCCTTAGTGAAAGTGATTCTCTCTAGCAATACAAATCTCTGGTTACCAAACATTTACTTTATGCTCTCAAAAAGATAATGTAACAACATTCGGCGTTTTCTGTTTCCAAATAAAAGGAATTCACAATATCCCCCCGTGTTATTGTTACGGACCATACAGCTAAATTTAACTCCTTTATCTTATGCTGATCTTTCAAATAAAGTTCATTATTATATCAAGTATGTTCACGGTTAGCAATTATTGTTTAATATTAAACACCCTTTGCCAATAAAGGTCCATATATAATTGACTGTTACAACCTTGGTTACAGCTGTTCCAATAATAAAAGCTCTAATTAAAATCACATTCAGATTTCCAAGATAACCACTTCAGCCCAGCTCACACAGCAAGCAGTCTTCTAACCATCCCAGGGACCAGAGGGAGGCTGCTTCTCCAAGAAAGCCCTTGATCAGCAGAAGACTGCAGGATCACTTCTGCTGTTCCTTTTAGTAACAATGAAGAAATTCATTGAAATTTTGGTGCTGTTGGGCATAATTCCCACTGCTCAAACTCTTTATCGGCAGGAAGTCCACATGAGCTTTTGAACTATGAGACCTAGCTAAAAATCTATGCCAATTTCTTCAGCTTTCTATGATGTTCTTCATAGAATCATACAACCACAGAATGGCCTGGGTTGAAAAAGACCACAATGATCATCCAGTTTCAACCCTCCTGCTATGTGCAGGGTCACCAACCACCAGACCAGGCTGCCCAGAGCCACATCCAGCCTGGCCTTGAATGCCTCCAGGGATGGGGCATCCACAACCTCCTTGGGCAACCTGTTCCAGTGCATCACCACCTTCTGAGTGAAAAACTTCCTCCTAATATCTAACCTAAACCTTCCTTGTCTCAGTTTACAACCATTCCCCCTTGTTCTGTCACTGTCCACCCTTGTAAACAGCTGTTCTCCCTCCTGTCTACAGGCTCCTTTCAGTATCAGAAGGCCACAGTGAGGTCTCCCCAGAGCCTTCTCTTCTCTTAGCTAAGCAAGCCCAGTTCCCTCAGCCTTTCTTCATAGGAGAGGTGCTCCAGCCCTCTGATCATCTTACAGCAATAATTTTTAATACTTCCCTAATATCAGTACAGCTAAGATTAGCGTACATGAATTGTGAAATTTCCTCTATTTCCTCTGACATTTTCTCCCATATATCCCCCATTCAAACCCAAATATTCCTGTTCACTCTTAAGGAGCTGTATGAGTCTATGCCAGTAATAGCTAAAACTACCACCAGAGACTCACAATCTCCCCTTGTACAGCTGCAAGATTCCACAGGGATCTGTAAGGACTGGCATAGGCGGAGCTGAACTAGCTCTGTATTTACCATCACATCATGAAAACACTCTCAGGTATGCACTCCACACCAATTCAACTTCGCCATCAACAGTATGAAGAAATCTCAGATAGTATTCTGCTCCCACTCTTCCAGTTATCTTCCACCCATAAAGTACTCAGCTTTAAGAGCTGTCATTCTTATGCCAGCAGGAAGAGGCAGCTCTCACGCATAAACGAGTGGGTTCTTGCCCTGGGAATCTAACCTTACAATAAACCATTCCAATCAAATTTAGCAGAGCCAGATGTGTGAACCAGCCTATTTTCTTGACCCAGCCATCTTACCGCAGCATAGTCCAATTTTCTTAATAATAACATTGCAAAGCACCAGCAATTCAACTCTTCCTTTTTTTTCTTCAAATAAAGCAGGCACGCAGGGAAATGGAAAACACTACGTGATTAAAGCGACGGAAATAAACATTCTTAAGTGAGAAAAGAAAATGAATGAAGTTCCCACCGGAAGACTACCTCATCATCACTGTAGACTTCATCTACAGGCCAAAATTCCAGCCAGTGCCCACCAGCATTATTTCAGCCACTTCAATGATACTGTTCTAGTTCACACCCTCCCCAAAAACCCAACTCTAGCACATGAGCATACAATTATGGCTAGGCAGTTCTGACCGTCGCAGGGTTTCTGTATTGCTGAGTCATCCTGAAGCACTGCAGGAGAAGATCTGTGGCACTGGAGATGTCCTTTATTTTCCTCTTTATCCAACACCAGTCACTCTCTGGCTGACTGAAGCTTTCTTTGCCCTGCATGCACCTATATTCCCCTGCCTTTGGGGGATGGATTTGGAAGGCAGCGATCCTCAGCAGAAATGAGACGTTGCCTGTTTTCATGCAGACTCCTAACATATCTGAATTGCTCCACACTGGGTGTGGTGATTTAGGAAAGCCCTGCCGATGCGCAGAGCTATTTTGCAATCATGCCCTTACGTTCATCTATTTCATTTAAGTGAATGAACGCTACTGTGAAAAACTTTACTTCTGAGCTTCCTAGTGTTTTGAATTTCCATTCAAAATCTGCACTGAGAAAGGGGTTTGCTGTTTCCAGACAGATATAGAACATTTGTTTCTATGAGGGTAATGTACCAGGCTAAATAAAAATAACCCTATGCTGCACTTTGGGGTGAAAATGAATTTTGGGTAATTCAAAGCAGTGTGCTGACCTATAGAGGACCAGTAAGCCTACTCTTCCCCCAGCCCTTGGTGTGCTAGTTATATAGGACAGTACTGGGTTTGGTTGCACTTTTCTCATTGCTTCATTACAAACTGCTCTGCAAAGCAACTCTGCTATTGAGTCAAGGTCAGCGCTTCTGTCATCACCCATGATGTTCTGAAAAGTCACAAGGAAAGATGCCTCTTGGTCCTGTGACATCAAGAGGGAAACAAGTTCCATACCTGATCACTACGGTATCCTGCACATGCCCGCAGGAAGCCTTTGACTTCTGGCCATTTCTCAGTGCCTGATAAAGCATCTTTATTCAGCTCTAGGTCAGAACCCCTTACCTGTCATAAAGACAGATTCACTTCCCACCAGCCCTCAACTAAGAAGTGCACACACACGATGTATGTTTTAATGTAATACAGGGCTTCCCTAGTTGCATCTCAGCTTCTCCTACCTGGCACCAAAGCCTGATTAAATATTAATGTGGGGTGGGTCCTATTATTTCCTGGCTTCCGAGAATCCATTGGTAAATTGAGATCTAGCTGCTAAAAATTTCTGACACAACATAATTTGTATTGAACCCCCTTTCCTTGCCAGAGTGCCAGTGTTAATAAATCAGGCTGTTCACATTGAATAAATCCATTTAAATACTTATAAAATATTAAAGATGCATTTGGGAAAAGCCTCTAAGGTGATTGTTGCACCCATGCACCTCACAGTAACTAATTTATTAAAGAGTTTGCAAACCTGGGAAAGAAGGGAAAAGAAAAATGGTTTCATAAACCAAGAGCAGAAGCCAATTTTTCAGCTCAGATGATGAAAGAAAGCATGCATTTCTAATCAAAAAGACAGATACGCCTTTTCTCTCCCACCATTCCCTCAACAGCAAAGTGCCTTTTCATCATCAACAACACTCCATTCCTAATGTCTGCTGAGGCCTTTCTGCACCTTCTCCATACACTAGTAATGTACACACAGCATCCCTTTGAAACAAGAGCCCATTAGCCGAGGCAGACTACCTTTTCACATGGAGTCCTTCCGTTGGTAGTCATCAGCGGAGCGCTAAATCATTCCAACTGGGCATGCTCACAGCATGGCAGCGGGATAAACAGATATTTAGAGACACAGACTGAAAATGGCTTTTCTACCTTTCTCACAGGGCTTTTTCTCTCTTTTTTTTCTTTATTTTTAAGGAAAGGTCATAAACTACACAGGGAACATCAAGCTCTCCTCTCTCGCCCCCCTTCTCTCCTCCCTTAAACACAGATTTTTTCAACAAATCCACTTTTGCTTACACCCAGGTCATCTGTAATTTTAGACCTTCAACCACCAGTCAGTCCCCTTTAAAGATTACATAGTAAACGCGACCATAAATTTGCCCCACAATAAGAAACGAGTTGGAGCATGCCCCGAAAGAGGGATTTATGTGATTGTTTTCCTTCCAGTGGGCGTGGTGAAGGGATATAGGAACTGTCAGCAAGAGCAGCGAGCGGGGTGATACTTCACAATAGCTACCTGAGTAATGCAGGAGAGATTACGCCTAAATTGAAGGCTGCCATTTGAGAAGACAATTAATTTTCGGGCTGTCGTAAAAGCTCTGTTGACAATTCTCAGCTGAGATTTTGCTTCTTGGCCAGGGTTTAAACAGCTTTGTTCAATACAGGCAGTGGTACCGGTGCCATTCGTTAAGTCTAGAGATTTTTCCCCAAAGAAAAGCCTAATGCCTATTATCGTATTTCTTTCTTGACATGCAAGAAAGCTTTTGTGTATTTTTTTGTTAATGCTCATTTCTAGATCTTCACCTGAGACCACATCTCAGACAGCTGGTGTTTTTGGAAGTGACAGATTCAGTACCCTAATGTGACTGGGCAGATAAAACTGAAGCAGTCAAACTACAAGCAGCCTCTGATCATGTGTAGTCAGGAGCTTGCTTGTTACACTCCTTTGCTGGTCCCCTGCAAGCACCCAGGAACACAATGGACTATAAGAATGGAAAATCTATTGATCTCTTATGTTGCGTGTGGGAAAGATGTTTTTCTGCATGCCCAAATAAGTCATCCCGCCAGTGTGTAACCAATTTTACAGAAAAAGGTGGCAGATGATGGTTTCAGGTTCCCAAAAAGCAATTCTGACCCCTACCTGACAATGATGCAAGGACTGTCTTTATTATTTTTTTCCTCCAGTGACAATAATATCCCATCCAAGCCCACTACAGCAACAGAATGGCATCACTACGGTGTGACACATTCTCCTAGGAGGGTATCTAAAAGCAGGTGCCTAAGTGAGCCTCTGGGCAGCTTAGAGAGCCCAGGGACCAGAAACAAAGGAGCTAAACTTTGGAAAAGGTCTTCTGCCACATCTAGGCCACTATGAATCTCCAGCTCATGGTACCCGGATGGAAGCATCCCTGTTGGAAGTGGCTGACCTTGCCAATGAATCCAATTTATTACTAGTGACAAATGCTCTGTCAGGAGGCAGCTGTTTTGGACCGCAATATGAATGTTTGTGTACCGAGACTGAAGGACGAAAGGGTTAATTATTCAAGAAACTCAGGCAGAAGGGGGAAAAAAAGTTCCAAGCTCAGGGAGGTTATCATTGCCTTTTGCGCAGGCTGGTTTTAATCACTTTCTTGTACCTCTCCCTGACTTCATTTATCAAGCCTTCACATAAAAGTTGCAAAGTGAGGTTATTCAGCGGATACCTCCATTCATCTCGGATGATTGACCAGGGTGGTTTGCAGTACAAGCTAACCTGGGTGATGGCATTCCTCCTGTTTTCATTGCACAGCCTGCTTTCATTTTATGCTGTAATTGTGTTTTCACAAAACCATAACCAAGCAGGCTGCGGATCCCAGGTTCCAGATTTATTTACAAACACCCTGACCAGCCCCCTCAGCCTTCTCCTGTTATCTGCTTTACGCTGCTTTGGATCTCTCCGCCAGGAGTCTGGGGTGGATTAGCACAAGATAGGAACTAGATCCAATCTAACCAAGGGGACCTAATCAACCCGTCCTTCCTCCCCCACTCCTCCTCCTCAGAACAAATGTCCACGTCCTGCTTCCATACAACTTTTCATGGAAATTGGCATCTGATATTAAACACTTCTTTCTGACTTATGTTACCTTCTGGTGTCAGCCTCCAGAAGGTAACACAAAGGCTTGTGCTGCTTGACAGAAAGAGGTAAAGCTCTGCACTAAGCAACTCAGGAGACCTAAAGAAAAGAACATCTGATCAGGGACCATCACCTCCACCAGATGGGCCATTAAGGTCAGTGAGGTAAGTTGTAGATGTCACTCACATTCAGGGTGAGTATATGCGGATGAAGAACCATCTTGTGCAGACCAAGTTGAAATTTTGCCTGCTGGTACGGCTTCAGAGCTGATCACGAGGTAAAATGTGCAAAAAACCTTTAGCCTGCCTTTTGCAGAAGTAAAACCACGAGAATTTGGATCCCTCTGATTAGTAAACAGCTGATTCACAAATAACGTAAGTTCAGAAACCTCAGCTGGGGTAAATTAGCGCATCGACTGCTCTAAGGCCATTCACACTGCTTCACTTCAAAACTTGATTCTAATTTTTCATTTCACTTCCTTTGGGAAATGCACGTTGACTGAGAGAAGCCCAATCGGTGATGGTGAAGAGCTCCTGTTGGCGCTGTTCATCTGCAGTAACTTCCTAGGCAAAAGCCTTTTTAGACAAAAGCAGCATTTCCATCCAAACAACCTGAACCAGTTTGGGTAGGGGAGAGGAAGGACGATGGGGCAGAATTGCCATAGAAGCCTTTGTTCTATTTAAAGCATTCCAATAAGATTTCAACCACAGAATATGGCAACAGAACTGATCACAGGGGAAAACGTAATTAAAATACCTTTCTGCATTTTGCAGCCACAAAATCGCTGGCAAATCGTTGTAATCTGGCTTTGTTGAAGCAGAGGGCATGAGTCAATGCTCCAGGAAAGAGTTTCAGCTAAGTACTTTCCAAGTCAGTTACCTCGCTCAGGGCCAACGCAGAGCTTTGTATGCTTTCTGTTATAGAAAGGTGATGCATAAGTGACTTCTCTTTCTGTCCTGTCCTTCCATTGCAGAGCTGGAGCGACTCAGTCTGTCCGTTCAGGTGCAGCAGACAGAAAAACTGAAGCTTCAGGCTGACAGAAATTCTGTTGCTTTTTCACCCTTACGTTTTGCTTCTGCCTCTTAACAGCAGACTGTTTTTGTAGATTACAAATTAACTTTGATTGAGAACAGCAAGGAAATCCATCCAGCCTGAAGCAAGAAGAGCCTTCAGGCGGGTCTTGGTAGGCTTTCTTTAGAAGGCCTCCCTGGATATGTAAAGACAGTTCATTAGAGCTGGTTTGTATATCACTGCTGCTATCTTGCTGATAACATGTTTGTGTCCAATCTGTTTTTGTCTGACTCCAATTCTAACTAAAATTCAGACAGAAATATTAACCAGAGAGGGATTCTCATTCATATTATCATCTCCTTCCAATTCCTTGCTTGTACAGGTAGTTCTTAGATTGCACCTATGATAAAAAATCTTCCACTATTGATTTTGTTGTACTGAATTCCATCTTCCTGAGATTACTTATTCTTATTTTTGGTATGTGTGTGTGTCTGCACAGAAAACTGAATATTAAGATTAAAAGGAGATCTTGCCTTTTTCTGATCGAAGAACTGAACACTCCCAGACCTCTCAGTGACCTTTTAGGGGATGCTTTGGGGACTTTAAAATCTTAGAAGAAGCAGAGGCTCAAGGCCATGAACACTATTAACATTAGATGCTGAGAAAGTCTTTGATCAAGTGGAGTGCAATTATTTCATAACAGCCTTCACACAATACTGAACTGGAATAACCTTTGGAAGTAGATTTCCTTCTCTGTATGCCCTATGGCGGCTCTCGGGGCTAATGTAGACAAGTGAAAAGTTCTATTCTTTCCTAGAAATATTTATAATATGGGCATATTTCATCACAAAGCTAACAAACAGTGTATTAGGGAAGATCACAAAGGTTACCATCCCACTGAGATGGTACCTTGCTGTTACAAATGTAAATTGAAACGTTACCTTCCCGAAGAGATGTGGAAAAGATTTTTGTTGTAGTGTTTGAGACAATAAAAGCTGGGACAGAATGGAAGTGGAGAAATGAATGGATCAAATTAAAACTTGGCAAAAGAGGAAAAAAACGATGTTCACCTCCTTCCCCCATCCCCACCAAATTCAAAAGACACATTCTCCAGATGTAAGGAAATGAATCATTAGAGAGTAAACCTGCATTATCCATGTATTGAATCTGAGGAACGAAGCAGGATTCATTCAGGGCTGTTTTTCTTTGAGGATGGAAAAAACTAGCTGATTTATGTGAGAAATTTTAAGAGAAATCTTTCCCCAAGGACTTCATCGAGTCCCTTGTTCTAGGATAGAAATCAAACGCTGCAGGCTTTGGGGTTTCCTTTCCTTTTCCTCCTTAGTGTCATTGTAAGACAAAACTTCCAGAAGATTTTCCATAAACTCCCACATTCTGCTGCCAGAAGTTCATCTCGACAATCAGTACAACCTTTTCTGTTGCTCATTTTACCACACTAGCCTATTTTGCATTGCTTGATACCAACAAGGAGGGGAAAAAGCCCTATTTGAACTTTACCCTGTGACATCACATCTCTTTGTACTCCAAAACTTTATAGGCCTCCCTTGCTATTGTGCCTTATTGAAAACTCATGCCTTATTTGCTGTTGATTATCTTTTCCATATTTCTACATCTTAAGGTTCCTTGTATTATACAACATTTGTTTCTAACGATTCTTCTTCTGCAGAAGCCATGCTTTTGCATTTTTGAACTGAACTGCATAGTGTTGTTATCTGTCAGTTCTTCCAATTCTCCGTCATGAGCTGTACATCATCCAACAGAAATGTTTGCAGAGTATATTAATTAAGAGTCTGTAGATTTCAAATATCTGACATGAATGGGGGATGCAAACAGTTTTAAAGACAGCAGAAGGTGGGTTTGAGCTTTCATTTACTTATGAAATAATAAAAAATAACAAATGGATGCGGACAACAGTTCCTTCTACTTACATACGATGCCGTGCTAAAGTCACAGAGCTGCTATATTTTTAATTCACTTGCAAAGTTTCATCTGCAAATTTCATTAATATATTCCTGTAGATCCAGGATGGCTTCTCCTCAGGAGTCTCTACTTTCTGGATCATAAAGTTGTCTTCGCTGTAATTTAGGAACCTCTGCGATGATGCATGTTCAGCTGTATTTGTTACTCAACAGATGTCTGAGTAGTTAAATTCCTCCACGAGCCTTTATCAGTACTTCTATTCTGGGATTCCCAACTGGTTCAAGATGTACCTCTCCTAGTCAGCAGCGGTACCGTCGCTCATAGATCAGCGTGCACAGCATGGGCCATGCTCGTTCAGCACAAGTCTCAGGTGGCAAGTTGCCCTGATCACTGCCAGTCTTACTGCTTGAGTTGGCCATGCAAGCCTAGAGTCAGTCTCCTGTTTGCTCCTGCCCAAAGGCCAGGCTACAGGGTAGCTGGGGCTCTGCCCTGCTTTCCTAATTCTCAAGATCACTCACTGTGGTATCTGTCACTGCTCTTCCTGTGGGGCTGCCGCCTGGGCTCGCTGCTCCTCCATAAATTCTGACAACACCTGCTGCTCTCGCTATTCCCTCGTATATTACATCTACAACAGAAGCATGGAAACGCGCTGCTCACACTTCATCTGAACAGGCACCTTCCCAACGTAAGGCGCTGATTCTAACACTGCCTCTTGGAGGGTTTTGGTTTCAATAAAACAGGCGTGATAATGAGTTAACAACACCGAAGTTGAACTTTTCTTCAGACCTACCCAGGGCTCCTCGGCTGTCCCAGCTGCTCTTCCTGCATGCTGGGTCAGCTCTTGCCTTGAAGAACCACTCATGCCCACTGGTTGCAAAGAGTCAGCAGCACGCATTCAGCCTTCTGCCAATGGGATGAACATGAGATAGCAAAGTGGGAGAGTTTTAGGCGCACGCTGCCAGGCTGCTCTATTCCCTTAGGCTACTTCTTTGCATTACATATTAAGGAGCTTTCCCCAGAGCTGGTCAAAGTGTAAAATAATAACCTGATTTGCAACCAGAAGTGTTGAATCTGGATCACTATGATTCAGGGAATCATAATATTAGTTATTAATGAGTACTCAGCCCACCACTGGGTATCTGTGAAAATGCTCCCAAATCCTTAGTTTAAGGAATTTCAGGCTCAATGAAATTCACCCGGAAATTTACATGTTGTCATTCTTCCATCTAGAAATACTTGTCACCCAGAGGCCAGAAAAAAAAAAAAATCCCAGCTGTTTTTCTGTTTTCTGAGCAATCAGAAATGAATAAACACGGTCAAAATAAACGCTCTATTTTGAGTGAGCTGAATAGCAATTGTTCTCCTTGACTGTGCACCCGTAAGTATTAAATTTACAGGTGTTGGAAACAGTTTGCAACACGTTTCTTCTTAAGAAAAGGGTTCTATTTCCCACCTCCCAGCTTGGCTAAACTCAGCTGTAATTTCAACGAGTCTTATTCTGCACAGCAGCAACTGGGGAAGTTGTTCCTCTGGCACAGAAAGTTTTCACTGCATTATCGGCCCATTTTACTTTGTCTGAAGCCAAAGCACTTCCCTCTCCCTCTGAACGCAGACAGGAAAGGAAGGAGGTTCAGGAGTATCATTTGAATTGCCCCATTTGCAAGAATGCAAATTTTCCTTCCCAAACAGTCAGATCAGGAGGGTTCAACTGACAAAAGGCAGGAATCATTCCAGGTTGCTGCTCACCATTCAGAAAGGAGATAAAGTGCAACAAAAATAATTGTTTCTTCCTTTTCAACAGCTGAATCATTCTCCTTTGTCTACACCCCTCACCAAGGTTCTGACTTTTTCTGGCTAGCTAGGAAGTATAAAGTCAAACACCTGTTTACCAGACATGGAGCTACATATCTGCCATTGCCGATCCATCTGTGGAACATAAACATAACTTTCACCAGCTGCTTCTTTTAGCATGGGCTGGTAATGGGAGCCATTATAGAGCATATCAACAACATACTTTTCTAATAATCATGGGCCAGAGCATCGCAAGGCATAAGCTGGCAGAGCCTCACTGGAGGTGACAGCACAGCACCGATTCACACCACCAGACAGAGGAGCACACCTTGTATTCTTCACATTCTTTCCCCTTACCACCCTTATACTCCTAGTTTCTAGTTTGTTTCTGTTTTTCCATTATACGACACTAATGAGGCAACACGTTGTGGAATAATTCCTGGGCTGGGCCCAAGCAGTAATGGGTACCATACAACCTCAATATTAATGACTTTGAGAAAACCTCAGAAGATTCAGAGGTGTGATACTGTGAAGGCTTCAGCTGCATTTGGGCCAAATGCCCCCTTTGTATAAACACGCTCACCTTTGTTGACTTCAGGAGAATTACGATGGCTTTCTTTGTTGCAAACGTGCTTCAGGTTATTCACAAGATCAAGCCCAACCTCGTCCACACTCTTTAGATTTCAGTTGAGCTTGAAATCTTGCAGTGCAAACAGAAAACTCTTTTTTCTCTTGCATGAAGAATGTTACAACTACAGTGTGTTACAACTATAATTACATTGCTGATAAATCCCCTTATCTCTCACACTGCTCCAGGAAGCAGTAAATGAGGATGTGCTCCTGATGAGCATCGACATACCTCTTTCCCTGAGTCACATCAGTTAGGCAGGTCAAGATCTTGATGGTGACCCAAGACAACATTCATCCTCTGCTCAGGCAGCTCATTGTCCTCCCAGTGTAAAGCTCAGACAGGCTGTGGGACTTTCTAACTCTTCATTTTCATGTCTGGACACAACCTGGGACTCAAAAAAGAAACTCCATTAGTACCGAAGGCACCCAAGTGGGATAAAGACACACACCTTGTGAGACTTCAAACCTGAGGAAATCCATCCTTTTGAGTTCAGCCCAGAAATGGTTACCCAGAGAAAAACCCATCAGGATGTGGTGTCCTTTTGATAATGTTGTAACTTACGCTGAATGCTGAACTGTGATTTCCAGGACTTCTGCAACTGTTAAAATCAACACTCACCTTTAATATATTCTGACTTAAAGTGCGCAACCTTGTTTAAAATGCACCGCTAAAGCATATATTTTCATGTATCGTTATGTCTAAATGCATGATAACCAGGCTGAAAATCAAATTATCTCTGTTAAGGTGAATATTACAATGTGACTACTGCCCGCTGTGCCTCGAATGAATCTTGTAAACACAATCAAACCTCTCTCTCCCTCTCACACACAGAGAGAGACACACACACGTCCTTGCACAAGAAAAGAGATTCTTCACCTTCTGCCATCGTATTGTCACAGCAGCTCATGTTTATTGTGAATGACATCTTCAGCTACAACTCAGCATGAGCTCCAGCGTGCTGGAGCTGAACATCCTACCAGGAAAAATCAGCAGTGACATTAAAATTGTTTCATGAATAATGAAAAAATAAATATCACATTAACCGCAGGTACACAGAATGCTTTGTTTAACTAAAAGAGTTTGCAGAGGAATCCCAGGTCTCTGAGGGTAGATACTCTTTTATTAACTGCGGGTACAGAACTTATTTAGATGGAACCGTTTTCATTATAGTGCTAATTCTCTCAATTACACAAATGAGAGAACACGTGACCAGCACTATTAGCAGGGCACAGGCTTCTCTTTCACAAAACTCTGAACTGCCAGAAAATCACAAAGCAACAAACCCTCTGCAACTGCGGCTATCAGCCTCTCAGTGTCCCCCATTCAGTGTACGGAGGTTTAAATATGTCTCCCAAGCCCAAATTTGTGCAACAACAGTTTTAATCGTTTATGGGGGCAAAAAGGCTTCGGAGAACGTAATGCAATTATCTAAGTGTATAAAGCAAAAGAGAATTCAATTGTCTCGATGCCATACAAGGCGAGGTTATTATAGGATCCTAGCAAAAGATGCATAAAGCACAACTGCACTGGGTCCAGAGTTTCCCTGGCAGCATCAGTGTGTGTTCCTGCCAGCTGTTAGAAGTTCAGAATCACTAATTTGAGGGAGAAGAAACAAGCTTCGTTTGAATTACGAGGTTACAGTGACCAGAGATTTATATAAAAGTTATTTGTAGTGCAAATGCTATATTTTGCCCTATTAAGGACAGAGCAAACACATTTTTTTTTTTACTGAGCATTAATGTGTCAGGCAGAAGTGAAATCTCACAGTGATTTCAGACTTTGGGCTAGACTGAAACTTGGGATCTTAAAATGCAAGGGTTTCTAATGGAAGGCAAATAGACTTGCTGCAATTGGAAAACAGCCTCGCTACTGTCCCTTAAAACAAATAAAGAGAGCTGTTATTCCCCACTCCTTTCCAAATTTCATCCACATCCATAGCAAGAATGTTCAGAAATGTTCCAAAGTGCCAAGAAGCATGAAAATAATTCCAAACACATTGCCGATATCCTACTGACTATTGCTTATGGACTTATTAGCATGGAAATACACTCAGTAGAACCTTCTGAACAGCAATTGGAAATAATCAGTTTCATTAACAGTGCAGCTAGTAAATACGGGCTTAATATTAGCGATACAAAAGACCCACCTTCTCTCTCCAGGAGTGTGAAGAGATTTGCTTCCTAGCTTTCACTGAGCCAGGCACAAAGATGGGGTCTTTTCCACAAGTCTTCCCCTTTTTATAGAGAGTAGTTCACTTTATGACGTCTTCCTGGTGAGTTCAAGTTGCCTTCACTTCCTATTCATTCAGGAATGCTCATTTCCTGTCTAAAAACACATGGCACTCATTCTTATTTGTTGAACAACATTCTAAAAGGCGTAACAAAAAAGACCAGTAAACAGGAATGTTGCACTCTGTTTGTATCTGCACGCAAAGCCTCTGCTCATTCTTTGCCTTTAAACATGACAGAAAATTAGGAACTTTTCTTTTTGACATGCATCAGCGCTTGCAGCAAAATAAGAAAGGACATATGTCTACAATGTGTATCTCATCAGGCTCCTGCTATTGTCAGGTGGGCTTAGCCAGGTGCTTCAGAGCTCCTCCTTCCTACCAGCAAAACCGAATGGTGAACTAAGGGTGGCTCACCACGTAGATCTGACACTTAGAGAGATGCATCTCAATATGTAGTCAAAAGAGTTAAAAGTAAGCAAAGGTGAGAGCAAGTAAAAGCCATGTATTACTGGGGAAGAATGCACCAGTCAATAGCGATGCAAGCTGTGATTCTGTCTATTATACCGGAAAGGTGAAAGTATTCTACTAGGTCACTTAGTTACTTCAACCAGATGGAATCCAAAATGTTCAGAAAATTAAAAACCCATTTATTCCTCCAAAGTTGCATTCCATCTGTTTGCAGACATTTATGGAATCTTTTTGCATACAGGATATGGCAATCACTGGTGCCTTGGAAATATTTCTTCCCCATGCAGCTCACAGAAAGCCTGGCTGGCTATAGACAGCATTGCAGCAAGCCGCCTTTTTTTCTTTTCAGGTGCTCTTACTTCAAAATATAGGAAACTTTACTTTTGTTTCAAACAGAAGAATCATAAAACCCAGCCTATCACTGCCTGCAAAAATGCAGCAGGAACTTTTAATATTAGGAAAAAAAAAACAAACAAAAAAACAAAATACAAATAAAACCAAACTATTCCCTACTCTTTCCACCTTGAAAATTTTAACTTTCCTGCCAGTCTGTTTCTCATTTTCAGCTTGTGGAGACAATAAGAATGATTCAGATGCTATGAAGGAATGCAGCTTGGCATGTAGCGATCTCCGCCCTGAAGATAAAAGTGACAAAATTACCCCAGAAGTTATTAGCTCGAGGCTCCATCAATCATTCCTTAAGAAATATTTCATTTCATTCAACTACATATTGTGCCTAAACCTAACTAAGGGGGTACAGTCCCCTTCCTCCTATCACTGTTCTCAGCATCTTCAGCTTCACCAGATGGAAGTGTACCATCTGGCACGCAGGCTGAATTTTCTGTGTATGACACAAACATTCACATTCCCTCTGCTTCCTCGGGACTTTCCTTTGCAGTCAGTGGCTCGGCCAACAGGTCAGCATCACTAAGCCTTACTCTGGTTGGTGCTGAGAATATTTTATCCCCTGATGAGGTCGAGCCTTAATGTAAGTACGTATCTCTACTCTCAGCTAGCTTATAATTCCATTTCTCTTCTGATTATCCACATCTCAAGTTAAATCTCTCCCACCTTCTCTGCTGGAAGGAGCCACCAAGCTGAAAGAAATCCAGCTGATAACACTGCCCCGAGACTTCTTTCTTACAGAACAAAAATGCACCAGGTTTGGTTGCCTTACAGAGTCCTCCAGTGCTACATCAGCAGTCCTTGAACCCTAAGCACCCCTCATTGCTTCACCCAGATTGCCATAGAGCGTGTGGCTCTGGGGGTATAGACATTTTCCATTGCCAATGTCTGTGTTTTATTCAGCTCCCCGACATCATCTGTGTAAGTGGCAGATGATTGGCAGATAGAAATGAGGAAGCACTCACAAATCCCAAGCCAGTGCATCAAAAAGCAGAGAAGCTGCTTCTAAGCATACGACTGCATTTAAAAAGCAGCACTGAAGGAGACAACCAGAAATGGTGGGTGCTTTGTTTCTGTCTTTGGATTTTATTTTGAACGTCAGGTCATGTCTTCAAATATCTTTTCTGCAACTCCAAAGGCAGGAAGAAAAATGGAAGTTGATACTCGTACTCAGTCTCATGTTGCCCAAAAATGACACTTGAACACACACAAACTGCAATACGTCACTGAGAATTGTTCTAAGTGATACCGAGCCCTGCCATAACAAGTGCTTTGCATCACTCCAGATGTGAAATGCATGAGTTTTGCCTTTGAGGAGCACTGCTCACAGACCATATTCAGTCAGCAGCAGAAACAGAGAGTAGATTTCCTCCCATTCTGGACAACTGTCCTCTTTCAGCCACTGGGAAAGCTAACACTGAGTAAGCTTGCTGCCCACAATAGACAAAATGCAAGGGGAAATACAGCAGAATCAGGAAAAAAAACTGAACTGGTGCTCAACTGCTGCTGTTGGGCATACCCAGGATGCAGCCATCCATGGGGCAGGCATGCATCTTCCCAGATGCAATCTTCTCCCCACTCAAACAAAACACCTATTTGAAAAGAGCTCAAACGAACTGAAGGTTTCCTTGGGTTCCACAGAGGGACTCAGTCCCACAGCTCTTTATCAGCTGCAGCTCCTGCCCTGATTCTCTTTAGTTTCACCCATCTCCTGCTAAGTTTAGAAGAAAAGGCAACAGCTGTGGCTACTGACAGAACAAGGTTGGCAGCTGCAAAACTGAGATGCCACATTTCAGCATATAATTTTCTTTCCACAGTGTCTCTCCCTAACTTTCCTCTTTAAGAGGCACTTAAAATCCATGTGTCTGACTCAATTATTGTTATTGTAGCTACGGAACAGAATGTGATGCTGATGAGGGCCTACCTGTCTAGTTAGCTTCCCTTTCTGGATGCTTTCTTTCTTTGATTCATCATTGCTTGTGACACGTGTATTGTCTAAACTATGTTCAAGAACAAGCCTCTAATACATTCAATGGAAGAAGGTGAAAATCAGACAACAGCCTATCAGTTGCACGCATAAATTTCTGTGCTAACTTTAAGCATTCTATTGCTGAGAAATATCTTACAGACAAGCCAGGGTTTTATTATAAATTAAGAATAACAATAATTGCAGCAAATTGAAGAATCACATTCATTTTGCCTTCTTTGATTAGGAGAGCACCAACGTTGTATAAATGCTCTGCCTTTATGAACTCTAATCTGGAGACTCTGCATTCCTCCAGCATTCAGTACATTATCAAATCATATTCAAAGTACTATGAATTCATGCCCCAGAGGGCACGAACCCAAATTTAAAGTCATCATCATTCTGTATATTTTCTGCTCGGTTGAAGGTTTTATGATACAGGCTGAATGTCTTTTCAGGACAATCCTAAAAATAAGCTAATGCAGCGGGGACTGAATTTATTGGACGCGTACACTCACCTTCAGTTGATGTTCTCCCTAGGTCAGTTCTCATGTGATTGGCAAGGGATCGTGACAGCTTGTATCTTCCTATGAGAAACCCGTGTAGACACCGGTAATTAGAACTGCCACTCAGTCCTTCCTGACAACAGCTACTGCAGTGGCACCAAGCCTCTGAACTAGCAACTACCTCAGGAAAATCCTGTTTCCCAGTGTCTTCTCCTCCATAGGAACACGCCTAATTGCGTGTAAACATTCAGTAATTTACTACACCACAGAAAAACATTGGTACCTTCAAGCTGAAAATACCGCGGCTGATAAATGCCTAAGAACTGCAATTCCAAAGTGTCACCTGCAATGTAGCTCTGCCAACAGCCTTCCCTGACTGCTGCCTGAACTAAGGGTGCTTCCTCAGTATAAATTAAGAAGGTCTCAGTCTACCTTTTAAGGATCCTAACCCTTGGTCTGAATCAAGAGTGCTGAGGCTCATCAGCCAGCTCGGTATTCAGGAATAAAGCACCCCAAACACAACCCCACCGTGGGTTGAAAATATCACTGCATCTTTTTCTTGGAGCATTTTCCCCCAATCAAAAGAACAGAAACGCTCAATTAGCTATATATATATATAAATATATATATATTACCCATAATTAATTCACTCACCAGCTGTTAATGACTGCAGCTGAGAAAAGGAAAACAACTCGATGCACCGGGAACGTGAATGTGAAACAATAGTTTTGAGAGGCAAAAGATAAGGAAAAAAAATGTTTGGAAACAACCTCAAATAAAAAGGATGCTGAAGAATTTCCTTGCGGCGTGACACCTCCGCTTAAGGCTCAGAAAGCTGAGTATCTACAGAATTAAACTTGGATTCTATTCTTGATTTTGCCACAGTTTTGAGGTATCGTTTAGAAACAGATTCCTTGTCTGTGAAATGGGGCTAACAACAGAGCTCCAGTTTCCATGCACAGTGCCCAGTTAAACAGCATTGTGTTAAATAGCATCTTCATCCTGTGGTAGAGAAATAAAGAAGCAGAGTGAGGCGGTCAGGAACTTTTGAAATCCAAATGGCAGTGAAATCTAATCTCCAGACCATGGAAATCACTGAAAATTGACTTCAAAACACTGTTGATTTCAGTGGGTTTTGGATCAAGGCTTAGCAGAACAAACTTACCGCATGAAGACAAGTTTGTTTTCCATAGCAATGTTTGACTCCTTGACAGGAGCTTGTGTGCTGAGCCAGACCGTACCTTGGGGGCAAACCTAAGCCAAAGGCTTGCACTGAGTCCCAGGAACATTTTGTGGAAGGAGCTCCCTCTCCGTCCCCCCCCCCCCAGCTTGTTCAGGATGACACAGGGGATTTTCTATCTTACCCTCATAGTAAAGCAGAAAACCATCTGGCAGCAGACCAGGTGTGCTGAGCCCTGAGATGCAAGGAAGCCGGGCACTGTGGGAAGGGTCAGTCACAGGGAGCTGCTTCTGCTTCCCACCCTTCCAGCATCAGGCCTGCCAGATATGGGAATTCTTGATAGGCTGTGCTGGAGCTGGAAGGCACTGCAACCATTGCGACACTGAATTCATTTTTCCCAGTAACAGTTCAGCCCAAAAAGAGCACAGCACAGTGTATTAAGTGTCTTGATCAAGTTTTATGCAACCACTCTTCAGAAACCAACCCAGAAATGGCAGTGCTGTATTTTTAGACATTTAATTACGAGGGTACTCCCATATATGTGTTTCAGGATGAATCCAGTAGTGTAATCATGCAACGGGTCAGAAATTACTGAGAGAATAATACCATTTCCTTTTTAGACTTCTATTATGGCATGGTGGCAATGGAACAGTGTTGAATTTGGGTTCCAATGCATATGAGAATAATTGTGGAGCTTTGTCTACGTGCATGGAGATTTCCCATTGAAATGGCCACCCACCACAAACACAGCACACCCTTTACTTCTGTCATTGCTAATTATCCATTCACTGCATTCAAACCTTCCATTAAATTCAGCACTAAGCCAATGACTCCACTTTCAGAGGGTGCAAAACCCAACCAAGCTCATTCACTGCTGCCCACAGCCCCCTCCTCAGATAGGGCAAGGGAGGACAATGTAAAGGTTTATGTACTCACTGTATCGTACTTCACGTACTCAAAGTACTCACTGTTAATCTGAGGCAAAAAGGCATTTTAGAAACATTGCAGATGGCTCAAAACATATCGCTGTAATCCCAGGCAACACAGATGTAAGACTGCATCCAAAGGATATCACAGCACTGAAGTAGACTTATACCAGCCAAATAACTAGAACCCTGCCCTTTCAGACAGCACGCAATGTCACTGCACTTGAGAGCTTGTGATGTACATAATATTCTCATTCAGAAGCAAATGATCTTTTCCTTATTCACCTCCCCTACCACTCCTCACTGCTGTGTAATAATCTCTACACAAGTTTTCCACTACAACTAGAACAGGTACCTTCTGAGACAAATATCCTAATAGCAATTGATTAGCTATTAGCAGAGGCTGAGCTGTGGAAACTCCCCTTGAAGAAACTTGTAAAGAGCAGCTCCTTTTCAAATTGGGTCTTGTGTGCCAACCCTTCACCCACCACCTTGTCCAAACTCCAAACTCTTTTACATCCTGCTGATGTGTTGAGGAACCGTATTAAGTGTGAACCCAACAGGTACCCAGAGTCCAAACATCATAACTACATCTGAGATGCCTTCAGTGCAGGTTTGATTCTAGAAATCTTACATTGAGAAGGACCTCGTTTCCACTGGAGCGGTCACTTCTAGCTGGAGAAGGTGAGCACTGCTCTGAATGGCACACAGGGCAGTGCAGCTGAGACCCTGGAAATGCTCTTAGTTTACATAACATAGAAAGACAGCTGGAAAATGATTCTTGCTGAGTCTGACTAAAAATATGCTTGCAAGATCATTAATGGATCCTATTTCCTGTAACTGAAAGGCAATTTGATAAACCGTCCATTGCCAGACAGTGCCACTAATTACAATGGGTTCTTAACAGAAATAACAAATGATTTTCTTTCTCTAGAATAGGCATACATCCTGAAGGTACACTGCTGGCGAGCCCTCCAGTGTTTATATTACAAACCAAGCAATTTCAATAACCCTCAAATCCATCGCATTCTGCTAGATGCTAAGGAGAGGTTCTCTTTCCCATTGGTTTCCAAGAATCCACCAAAAGAGGGCCTCTTATTTTTCACAACAACCAACCAATGTGCTTTGCATGGTCAGGACCAAATTACAGTAGCAGGCTTTTAACAACTGCGGAAAAGACTATAAAACTTTCTGCCCCTTATTAACTACTGTGTGACTATTAGGTTTATGGGCAATGTTAACATTGCAGCATAGGAACAAAAACATTGTAAACGGTCTCCAAAATGTTGGGAAGCAATTTTCCCCAAGAGAGGCAGGGGCCCTTCCAATCCCTGTAAGGCACGAGAAGGGTCACGCGGCACACACGTAAAAACAAGATTAAACTCTCTCTTGCTTCATAATTAAACCCAATTGTAAACCTGGGCAAGTGCTAATTTTAAAACACAGCTCCCTGCTCAGAGCTCCGAAATCTCTATTGAAAATCCACGGAAAATGAAAGCTGCCTCTTTAAAAGGAATCAGCTTGCAGCTCCCCAGAACGGAGCCCCTGGGCAAGTGTTTCAAAATATGATTTTTATAAACAAATCTGACATAGCAAACTTAATGCAAACCCCTATGCATATAACATCACTTATGTGTGCAACCCGTTTAAATTATAGCTGTAGAGAGAAGGAAATAAAACTGGCATATTAACCTTTGGCACAGCGGTACTCACATGCTCGCAGTGTTCAGCAGCAGATGATATTACTGTGACTCCCACTAGTATTGTCATGTGAAGGGTCTGTCAGAATTCTTGTTCTAAACCTCTGCAGTCAGAGTTTATTAATTCAGCCATGAGCATCCGTTCCAGACCTACCTTGGCACGTACAGTTTGAAGAGCAAAATCTTTCTCAGCGCAACTTCCCTTTCCCAGTCAACACCGTATTTAAAGCCTCAACGTACAATAGAAATAAAATAAAGCAGAAAATCGTGAAATGCAGCACTTTCCCATCACCACTGTATTTAAAATTAAGGAACAACAACAAAATAAAGAGGGAAATTCATGAAATATAGCATTCCACAGCTTGCCATAAGCTCGCTGGATGCCTTGCTTCCCAGCTGTCCTTTTAAGAACAGCCAATTCCTCCTTCAGAGAGCGAACTCCTTCCAGTAGTTCAAAAGGACAAGGTACACAAATAAGCAAGATATGCTGAGATAGGTTCAGATGTATTTTTAGAAGTGGCTGCACTACAGAATAGCCACGCACTCCCCTCCCCCTTCTCAACAACAGAGAGGCCGAATGACATATTTTTAATGGGCCAGACCTGGGAGTTTTAATTGCACTCCCATTTTTAAGGTGAAAAGGACACAAGCTCCAAAGTACTTGGAGCACTTCTGAAAACTGGCCTTCATGGTATTACAGCATGGAGCAAATAATACCTACACATCCTAAAAACGAGCCATAAAGCTATCACACAGCTTTCCCGGGATGGACTTTATAATAAACAACTTGCAAATGAAATTTAACACAGTCTCAGAGAAAAGCATCGTATAAAATGAACCTTCCTCGTGAAATAATGACAGCATGTGAATATGTGACATTTTGGTCAGAAGTTTCAGACAAATTAACTATACGGCGACAGCTTGGGGTGTCCATTGATAGGGCTTCTTTGTTCATCTTGGAAGTGAGAAAAGGTTCACCACATACGAAGGCCATCAGGATAACCCGTTCCATGATCTCTCCTGGAGAACAGTCAGCTTTCAGAGCAGCGGAGATACAATCTAACCGCAGTCCAAGCGAGAACATCTCTCTTGATTTCAAAGAGTGACTCATAAAAGGTAAAGCATTAAGCCAAAAGTTTCAGAGCTAAACAAGTCCACAAAGCTGGCGTTAATAAAATGAATCCTCAGAGATATTAACCAGGACAATAAGGCAAGTTCTGGAGTCCACTTGCATTTCCTTTGCCTGTGCGATGGCAGCGGAATGAGTGCAGACTTGCTGTTGTGCTGGAGGATAGGATGGCTGAAATTGTCAACCGGCTAATTAGCTATCAGATTAAAAAAGGTTGTTTTACCAAAATAACACAGGGCTATAGCAAGGCGCGTTCATGTTACACAGCTTTAAATGATGTCTAGACTGATTGACTTGAGCAATCCTCACTTTTACTTTGTGCAAGAATCCTGAGACACTTCTATCCATCTATCTATCCATCTATCTATCCATCTATCTATCCATCTATCTATCTATCTATCTATCTATCTATCTATCCATCCATCCATCCATCTATCTACTCTTCTCCCTTCTGCCTGCAACCCCTTGGGCCAAGGGCTAAGAAAAGCAACGTGATGTATTCTCAGCATTGCCAGATTAAGGATGTGACGCCTTTGCTATTATTACTTCTGTTGAAACTGGGGCAAATCAGGACTGCAGAAGCAGATCTGCAAGCTGTACGTAGCCAGGGCCAAAGATCAATGCGTGTGAAGCAGAGGGGGGGGAGGAGGGAAGACATTTTCGGTACTAACAATAAGCTGTGAAGAAACTTAATCCTCAAAGGTCAGATGTACATCTGAAAGGGCCGGGAGTGCCTTTGTATCAGAATGTAACAACATTAGCCCTAATGACTTAATAGTTTTGCCCTTGACTTGTGTCAACAGGACCCTATCTTATTACATGGTAAATTAGTTGCTTCCATTCTACTCCATGCTGCTGCGGGGCGATAGGAAGATAGAAAGAGGTATTTGTGGCAAAGTTGGCAGTGCAGCCCACCACCCAAATAGTACTGCTTAGTAGTACACAGTGGTGCTTCAGTTTCTGTGGGTGTGTTGGTGCAGAGGAAGGCTGGACACAGAGTGAGGAAGAAGATGCTGCGTTTGGCATTCAGGAGCCACAATCCCAAGGAAGGCATCTCCTCGCTCACTGCTGTGCAGTGCCACCAAAGGTCACCATCTGCCGCAGATACGGAGGGGTAATGAGCCAGGGTCAGGCGTAATGATGGTGGGCTCTAGGTAACAGAAGAGGCCTTCTTGTGCTCCCTCTCAGGGAACTTTACTGCTTTTAGAAGCTTGTCTCACATCTATTCAGGTTCTAAAGCTGCCAGGTGAGCAGGGCCGCATCAACACGTGGTTACTGAGAGCCCTTCCTGCACAGTGCTGAGATAACCAGGGCTTTCTAAAAGCGCTGCCCTGACAAGGCAAGCATCTCTTCCATTTAAATCAAGAAAAACCCCTGTTTCCTGATTTATCTGTCTTAAAAACCATCTCCTGAGTGCTAGACAAAGGGTTAGCTTTCACAATAAATGCACAAGAAGGGAGAGACATGCTTGTACGGTTATGTAAGTCCTCTTTAAGGAGTTTTACAGGCAAGCGAGATGCAGCTCCAGACACTAGACTTTTAAATCATTTAAAGCTGACATAAGCTGATCCTGCGCGCAGTTTATAATCATGTTTTTACTTTTCAGCTCTGACAATTACAGATTGTTTGTACGGGCTCCACAAGCACTCCTATTCAGCGGTATTGTCAAAGTCCATTCATCCCAGTCTCACAGCAGCACAGTGACTCTTTGCTTTGCCAGCCACTGTCCATCACCTTCATCCAACTGTAACCAGTCTTGAGGGGAGGGCCAGGGGAGCCTGCAAACAATCCTCATCTGCCATCTGTGGTAGCTGCAATTTCCCATGTTCCAGCGTGGTTTCCAGCCTCGGCAGGAAGAAGCCTGGCATCCTTGAAGCGCGTTGCACTTGCAACCTTTGAAGATGTTCAAAAGGAAAGGAAGCAGAAATAAATGAAAGTCCTTAGCCATTTTGCATGAAGTTGCATGAAAAGTCTCAGGGCCTAACTTGACTGGGACTGTTTTAAGTACTTCTCCGCCGCAGCAGCAGTGCGTCATATGAAAGGCTTTGGTTGGCACCTCTCCACAGTTATAAATAAAAAACATATTTATCTCCAGTCATGCATATAATTTAGAAGTCGGACAGAAGAAACCTTTTTTTTTTTTCTTCCTCCTTTTAAATCTGTAGCGAGCCCAAGATAAATTCTTCTAATTTATTTCTTTTTAAAAGGAGGAAAAGAAAGAAAAAAAAAAACAACACAATAATAAAAAACAACACCAAAATTTGGAAATCTGGAAAACAGATTACTTCTTTGGATGGAACAAAGTGTGTCTATGTGTCATCGTGACTTTAAACAGTTCCATGGTTTCCCATGGAAATACTTAATTGAAGCTAATAAGATGTGGAGTTATCAGTGGTTTGTCATGATAGATTTCATATGGTCTTTCCAAGACACTTTATCTCCTTTCAGACTCGCTGACCTACGACTGTCTGAACCACCACAGATACTAAATTTAAGCAAAGCCCTACTGAGAAATAGAGAGCGGACAGAAGCTTGGGCAAAGACCTCATAACTATATAACTCAAGTGCTCAGACTTCCAATTTGTAGAACCTGTGGCAACCTCCCACAGAAACATTCAACTCCGAGACTTCTTTGCCTATTAACACTTGCAGCTGGGTCAGAAGTCCTTTTAGCATCGTGCCATTAGGAAATAAGTTACTGTCATCAGACTATAGATCTTAACCCCAAGTCTCCCCTAAACTCCCATCCTTCATGTGCTGATCCTACAAGCCCACCTACCTGATGCTTCAGAAAACCAGATCCATCTTCTGCCAAACACGTCAGTTGATCACAACAAATACACACAAAGAACTTTTTAAATCACACCCTTCATACATCCTGGTTTAGAAAAGCAAATCTCTGCTCTATTTGAGATGGCTCTATAATACCTATGTACAGTAGTCCATTTTAAAACCATGACCACGTATCTACTCAGCCTTTGGGATAGCCACTAAAGCTTTGTGTGTCATCTGTCATCTGCGAAGTGCAGGTGCTTAATAAGCAACTTCATATACCCATTTTAGATAATATCTTAAAAAAAATATATACATGGCTTGAGCCAATGTATCTGTGTGATCATACTTATCACCGCTGTTCTTCAGAAAGAGAAAATGTAGGTCTTTCTTGGCATGACCACCTTTTGCTTTCTACCAGTTTTCTTCTGCAGTCTTATTCCCTGCTCCTTCAAATGCATCCACTGCATATGTTTCTTTTTATTGTTAACATCCATTTCAAATACACCATCCCTACTGATAATGTCAACTACATGCCTATGGGCCATAGGGTCAGTCAGTCAGCAGCAGGAACAGTGCACTCATTAACCTGTGAGCAACTTTGGTATTTAACTTCCACTGACCAAGAATATATTTTGAATTGAAGAAATTGCATGCAAATAACATCATACACAAAACACAAGCAAAGTAGTAAAAGCCACGGGATATTATTGCAATTAGAATTATTTGAAGTCAACACAGAGTGAACCGCGTGATAAAACAACTACTTTGCAGCTGCTTATGGACTGGGACAGCCTGAGAACTTAATGTAATCTCCTTCAGATGGAGAACAAGGTACACAGCAGTGCTTTGCTCACTCTCTAGCCAGCAATATGTGAAAGATACCTCCTGAAGGCAGCTCCTATTGCGGGCACCCACCACCTGGGACACTTCTAACTACTCATCAGGAGTAAGGGCAACTGGGCTCCTAATTCAGGTGTCTTGTGTAGTTAGCAAGAAAAGGAACCCAGCCTGAACTGTTTGGCATTCTTCTGCTGCCAGACTGTTTCCTCATAAGACAGTCTATAACTGTGTGTGTGTTCCTTGAAATAGAGAAGGGCATAAGATTTACAAGGTTAGCAATGTATACTGCTGTAAGCAGCACGCACACTCAGATGCTGTGGGATTCTTTACCAGTTCAAGTTTGCATACATCTCAGCATATGGATGAAGCGAGTGGAGAAGAAACAAGCCTGATTGTAATTACATTAAGCACTTTGGCAGTAAGGAAAAGTTTGTGCTTGTACACAGATGGCTTTATGTTACAATGCTATAAATGTGCCAAGTTTCATGGCTTCACCACATGATGCAGCAAAGGAGCCTGATCCAAAGTCTGTGCACATCTAATGAAAAACTCACACTGACTTCACCGGATCTGAAGCGGGTTTGTAAGTCCACTGAACACACCTGGCCAAAGTGCAGAGAATAATGTAGGATTTTTGGAACAGTTTTAGTCCAAAGGGCCTTTTTTAGCCCAAGGATTTATGCTTTGGTGACACTGTTTTCCTTAAAGGGAAAAATCAATAAAGTCCTCTTTGGGTTGATTTAAATGAATTTGACTGCCTCATGAAGTTCTCTTCTAAGCTGTACACTTAGGCTCTGTACACTATACTTCTTGGAAACTATCTCGGGGAAGAAAATATTAAATGCTTATTCTTATGAGGCCTCCAGAATCCTTCTGGGGTCCAGAGGAGGGGCATGAAGATGATCAGTGGGCTGGAGCACCTCCCCTATGAAGACAGGCTGAGGGAGCTGGGCTTGTTCAGCCTGGAGAAAAGAAGGCTGCAGGGTGAACTCATTGCAGCCTCTCAGTACCTGAAGGGAACCTATATCCAGGAGGGGAATAAACTCTTTGAAAGGACTGATAATATCAGGACAAGGGGAAATGGATTTAAGTTGAAAGAGGGTAGATTTAGGTTGGATGTTAGGGGGAAGTTCTTTACTAGGAGAGTGGTGAGGCCCTGGAACAGGCTGCCCAGGGAGGTTGTGGATGCCCTGGAGGTGCTCAAGGCCAGGTTGGATGCAGCCCTGGGAAACCTGATCTAGTAAAAGTGGAAGTTTGGTGGCCCTGCCAGGCAGTGGGGTTGGAGCTTCATGACCCTTGAGGTCCCTTCCAACCCGGGTCATTCTGTGATTTTGATTCAGGTCCTCCTTTTTGTGACCCTCCCACCCCTAACTTACTTCATACAGGTAAGAGATCTTTAAACTTACTCTGAAAGTTCTTAATTTAGAAAAGTAAACAAACATTCTGTCAACTCATTCCCCAGTGTCTTACCATAACTTATTTTGGAGTAATAAATCTTCAGTCTGACAGCTCTCTGATGATGCATTACATTAATACATCATAATGACAATACATATGATATATTATGGATGTAATTTCTAAAAGGGATATCACCTATACATTCCATCTACCTAGCACAGCAGAAGATTGTTTGGGAAAAGGGGTAAGGGGGAGGCAATGGATTTTCTTGCCCAGAAGACAAAAATCTCACAAGAGAATTTGGAATTAGGGTTAACTGTCCTTGTTAAAATACCAGAAACAATAAGAAATAAATTGCCTCCTCCAGACCAACAGCTTCTATCAATAAGATTACCTGTTTGTTCCTAAAGAACTGATGCTCTGGCTGGAATAAAGGGAAATCCTGTAATATGCTTGTATCAGTCGTGGTAATACAGAAGAAACAGACTTCAGGAAATAATCACAAAGATTCCAATAGGGCTGTGATGATGTGAGGAGCAACATTTAAAAGGGTGACTAGGGAGATCTGCAAAGAGAAATGACTGTTAGCTTTAGTGAATAACCTGACAAGAGCTGTGTACGCTTCAAAGAGCTACCCATGACTGACACAAACCAAAGTCTTTCTGGTGCCTGGACAAGGCGATGACAAGGCTTTTCAGTGGGAAATGAAGTTAAACTCTAGTACAGATATCTGCCCTTCCACAACACCACAGTGCACACAATAACCAGATCATAGCTTAGTGTCTGCTGTGCACAAAGACAACCCTAGCCTCAACCAATTTAACTCAGTTACCAAGGTTTATAATGCAGAATCAGCTACTGGCTAAGAGCCCATTGCCTGGAAAAACTGCAGCAGTAACTTTCTCCAAAGGCTCATCTTGAACATATGAGTATGTGGGCTGAACAGCACAAGGTTTGACAGAAGCCTTTGACAATAACTTATTCAAACCATCACGACGCACCTGACTTGCATGCAGGTAATTCTGACAACATCTTCAACGCTCCTGCTCTTGGCAAAAGGATCCCAATGGCAGTGAGAGCCTGCCCTGAGCCCACCTGCAAGCCTCCTCTTTTCAGAAACAGTCTTTTCACCCACTGTCAGGATACTGAAGTCTCAGTACTGTGCTGGGAGCACTTCCCTGAGATACCTGGAGAGCCCTGAAGGAAGACAACAGATATCAATCTCCTGTATTTTTTCCTCATTAAGCCCTTTCTTATCAGGTTCTCTAGACATCCATTTTCTTCTCCGGCACATATGCAATTAGCATTACACGAAGCTACAAAAACCCTTCAAGACATCAAAAGGTTTCATATTGGAAATGGTCTTTTAACAGAAATAACCTACAGCATTCCCAGGACGTGCTCCTTTTAGAGATGGCAGGTGAGGGCTTCTGGGGTGAAATCTCTAGGAGAGAGAAGAACGACATCTGTATTTCAGATCCGCATCCTGGATTTTAGACTGGAAAAAGTGCCCACATTAATCTTGATAGCTGTAAAACCTTTCTGGGGTTTCTGGAAACTACAAGGAGGATTGAAAAAAACAAACTACACCAAAACTAACAACCAAAAACCCAACTAAGGAGCAACAGGCTTCTGGCTTTCTAGGAATTCTGATAGCAAACTGATGTTTTGACGAGTTTTTGCAAAGCACTGTGGATTTCCTTTAACACCACATTGCTGTTGGCTACCCACATATTCCACAAGTATCCCACGTCCATTTGGACCATGAAGCTTCCTGAGGTCTGCGTGCAACTGGCAGAACTGTGTGAGAATAGATGTCTTCAGTAACCTCACTTCTTACAGACTTACCCACAAGTACGCACTGTGCCTCTGAAATGGAGTCTGATGGAGAATGTTCCAGCATGGCAAACACTGTGCATTTCACGGTATTAACAGGAAGAAAAGCACATGAAGCACCTTCTCCCTCTGTTTGGTCTCAGTGATTCCATCCCAGAGAGGTAGATCTAACACCTCATTTCAGAAACAACTCGGAGGCCTGAGGCATTCCTTTGTTGGGCAATCAGCTTAAAAAAAGCAAACAACCAAAAGCCAAGAGATTCAGTGAGAGAAAAAGATTTTGTCATTCAGATTCACTGGAAAGGGTTAAAATTAGAGCGAAAAATTGAAGATAAATGTATCTGAGCATAAATTTCAGTGTACAATCATAGAATCATAGCTGATTAGCAGATTGGGTTTGAACCTGTCGTGCTAATCTCAGTCCCAGTATAAAGCTGTGCAGAAAGAATGACCTTGGGTATTGCCGCATTGACTTTGGTAGAAACACTTGAGGGAAGAGCCCCAAATTCCTGGTGGGGACTGGCAGGTTTCAGAAATGCTGAAAGATGGAAACATCAAGAGTGTATGCAGTATGAAAGGAGTGTTGATGTTACTCTGCTAGAAACATGAAAACAAGCAACAAAGCCCAAAGCAAGGGAGTATGATAACCACATTCTCTGAATGTGAATGGAGTTTTCTGAAAGGTACTTACTGACCTCTGAGTCTTCAATCTGCAGAACAGGTCTACACTATAATGAATATAGGAAGCGGCTATGCAATAGCCTAATAGGATAGTGTCCTATTTCTTGTCAGCCATACTCTGCTGTCTTAGCCTACAGCGAGCTGGGGAAATAACAGTGCAAAAGCTTTTCAAACATTCTCCATGTAAACAAAGCAGAAGTCTGTATATTTTTCTCTGACGTCTTCTGTTCTTAGAAACAACTTTTGCTCTTTCCATCAAACAAAGCTCTGGATAAGATGCTGTAATCTTAGTTGATGTTAGAATCTGAAGTATTTTTCCTGCCTTCACTTGTTCCAGCCATCAAATACTCACAGCAGAGTTCTGTTTATTCTT
This sequence comes from Excalfactoria chinensis, assembly GCF_039878825.1. Classification (NCBI taxonomy): domain Eukaryota; kingdom Metazoa; phylum Chordata; class Aves; order Galliformes; family Phasianidae; genus Excalfactoria; species Excalfactoria chinensis. Next base: position 98,557,772 of record NC_092827.1, read on the forward strand.
TCACCCTCTTTTGCCCGATGCTATTGTGAATATTCAAGAAGTGCCACAACTATATTGCCTTTCAGTGACTTTGTACATTCACTCACACAGCCACTGAAGAGGTGTTTAAAAGAAACTGTGAGGGAAAGTGAAACAGGGCATCCTTATTAATGTAATGCTAGCTAACTCAAATGATGTTATCGGAATGTTCTTTGTTATTTTTCCTTATATGTTAGCTGAGAAGCACATACAGAAAGCCCTGTTAATCATTATACAATTCGTGGATCTATATTACAGTAAAAATAATATGCTCAGCTAGAGTTCATAGAAAACAAAAGTGAAATTACCCCAAAGGAATCTCTGTGTTTCAAGACAATTTTCTTGCTGAGTTTCAAATATTAAAAGTCTCCCGGTTGTTAAATAAAGAGTGATGAGAAAATGCATGCAATTTTAATTTCCACTGGGATCGTGCCTGGTGTTGAGACAATCGCGTTGTTAGATATTCTTCTAAAGACTAAAGTACTGTTATAGCGTGTGAAGGATGTTATGAGGAAGAAAGTAGTGAAACAAAAACATTTTTATCCCAGCTTGGCTACTTGTTATGCTTTTTGCTGAAACTGCTTGAATTAGATAGAATTCATGCAAAGCTTTATTAACCAGGACACTTAACTTATTTTAAGTGATGTACCCATTAGGTTATCATTGTTGTATTTAGTGAAGGGTTGATATGCCAACCAATGAGAAGCCATGCAAGTCCTGTGGGTATTTATAAAAGAAAATGACAAAATGTTCTCTTGTTTATCACACCACCAGTGCCAAAGCAACTACATATTTTAAAGTCAAGGCTGATGCTCACAGTGCTCCTAACAAAGCCACATGTCAGGGGTATGGTTATGTTTTTGCATCACCTGTGCATCTATATCTATCCCTGTTCTCTGCAGCACGGTGCAATTTCCAGTGCTCGTATAAGATACTTGCAGTGGGGTCTGAAGAATGGAGAACAACAAGAAAGAAGCTTAAAAACATATCATAGTCTTCAACATAAGCAGTTCATCCTCCCTGCCTCATAACCAGGCACGAAGGAAGAGATATATTAGCTATGAACTATCACACCATGTTTGTAAGGAGAATTTTGTTTGGAAGATGACTGACTCTCACTGGGAAAGAAATTAAAAGCATTTACTAAACAGCTCTACTGTCAGTAAGCCAGAATTGGCAACAGTGACTGTGAAATACATGGTTGGGAAAAAGAAAAAAAAAACATCTAAACTAAAATAAAATCACCCCACAATCTTGGGTGTTTTTTTTTTCCCCCTCACTATTTTGTTCATCTAAAATGTTTCAACATGGAGAGGAATAAATATTCCTAAAAAAAAATACTTATTTACCTCATAAACATGTCAGTTTTGTACCTGATGATAAATATGGCAACACCAGCAAAGCTGAAAGTAAGTACAGACAATAACGTATGCTTTAGTTCCTACCCCTTCTTCAACACGGTCAGCAAAATGAGGTAGAACCTGCCCCATTCAAACTCATTTCCTTGCTCTCACAAGAATGATCCATCTTAACATCTCACGGGAAACCATAAAGTCTTTTTATATCTTATTAGTAGTATCACTCAGAAATATACTTAGTATATATATATTATGTACTTAGTATCTATATATATGTATGTATAAGGATGGGATAAGAAAAATACTAATTTTTACCTCACTCCATTTTCCGTCAGTTTTACTAAGGATACTGCTGTCTAGGAAATGCACTGTCCATCCAAAGCCTTGGTAAAACCAGCGTTGTTCAAATCTCCTTATATTTAATTGTCCTGATGCAGGAATTTTCCAACGGAGATGTTCAATAGGGATTTTCCAGGCTAGAGGGCAGCTGGTTTGGTTCGTATTCTTTCCTGTAAAATTGCAAATCTGTTTATGTAATGGGTAAAGTCAAGGCGAGCAAATCACATTTAAGGATCCCGGCCTAATACTTATCTGAGCATAAAGGAATGGGCAGTCATAGGAATTTTACTGTGCATTCATTGAATGGCAGCTGCATAGCTAGGAAGAGCTCTGGAAGTGACAGTGAGTTTATGTATCCTGGAGATGTGGAGAAAAACAAAGGGGAATAGGAAGAAAAAATAAAGGAAAAGAAAAAAAAATGAAGCAGTAAGGTCAACATTTGCTCCGTGCTAACTATACTGCTGGTTTGGGGTTTTGTTTTTGCTTTCTTTTGACTTGGTTTAAAAAGAAAAATACACTCTTCTTATCATGTCCATTATGTTTGGAGGTGGTATATTTAAGCAGAATAGACAGACTGGGTGATAGGAGTAAGAATCTTATGTCAACATTAAATGAGAATTTCAAAGCCAACCAAGAGATGGGGGAGAAAATCCTTCTGCTGCCTTCACTATCAACAAAATGGCACCTCTTCCATTTACTGACATTTTCAAAGACAGGTTAGAAGAAAACAGTATGAGACAGAACAATGCCAAACCTGAGATCTAGGCAACCGCTCCAGCAAAAGCCATCACAAAGCCAAATCAAGAGCGGCACCAAATCCAAAAGCAGTAATGTGAGCTGTAGAAGGCACTGTACCTTCTTTCTTCTGGACTCAATAATGAGCCATCGGTATGGCGTTAGTCCACTTGGAGGCTCACATTCATCCAGGCTCCTTGTATTGCCATTCATGCTCACCTAGCAACAAATAGATTTCTCCAGATGAGCCTTACAAGACCTGCATTCATGAGGCAGAGAGTGCAGAAAGTGATTTTCACAGCCTGTATCCCCGATAAGTCCCATTCTGGTTTCTACAGGGTTGTTCTGTGGTGAGGCAACCCTATGCTCCATCTCTAAGGTTTCTCCAAAGTCTCATTTTTCTTCCAAGCAAGTTGTTATGATCTGGGCTACAGCTTGCGCAGAGGTCAGCATCCAGCTCATTTCTCTTAAGTAAGTAAGTGGCCAACAAGAGGTTCTGCAACCTGCACAGCCAGAAATTCCCTCTCCATTCTGCTTCAGAAACACTGTACAACTTGACATGATCCTGAAGACCCTCCATAATAAAAATACCATTAAAAAAAATAAAAAGCACAGTTTTGGGACAGTTTTGCACGTGCTAGGAGAGCAGGGAGTGATGGAATGCTCAAAAATTGAGAAAATCACTGGGAATAGAACAGCCCACATTTTATCATATGACACTGCAGCTTTCAAAACTGTAAACTGTAAGAACAGAATTGACATTTAGAGATGAAAAGCAAATCTAAACAAGTCTTTGATGAATCCCGCACAACGAGGAGTGTCGCAGAGCTCATGCTGGTGGAAACAGAAGGGGAAGAAAAGCCAGCCCCTGAAACAGGGAGTGGATCTAGGGAAAAGGCAAACCCATTCCTCTCCGCTCTATGGATTGTTTGTGCAAACGGTAGGCGTATTTGAACTCAAGTCTCAAACACGGAGAACAGGAGATTAATACTCTCTGCTTCTGCCCTGCCTAATGAGATTGTAAGATCTCTCATTAATTGTTTGTCCCAGACACAGCACAGCTGAGACCAAACCTCCTTTGGGGCCCCTCTTCTTTATGATGCAATTAATGCACATAACCTTTTGCCATTTATAGTTCTTGAACCCTCACGTGTAACGTGGGCTAGCATGATGACTTTTTGTCATCAGTATGGTCTCACTGGTAGCCGGCCTGCCTTCACTTTGCATCTGGTACATCTACCTATTCTGCATTATCACCACCTGCTAGCTCCTAAGTGTTAGAACTGATGAATAGCAAGAGCATCCCTCTACAGAAGGCCAGAAGAAAGCATAAACACGAGTTAGATGCCCACAGGCACACAACGGGCTAACTCTGCCTTATTTTACTTACCAATGAAGGTTAATTGGGAAGAATGGTAAAACTTGGCTTCAACGGTACCAACTTCTCACTCTAGTGTCAGCGCAATTCTCTGTTAGGACAAGGATGGTTTTAATGCATTTTTCTATCCCACCTAAACTTTTCCAAAACTGTTTCTATTTCTCTACTGGAGAGTTTTCTGACCACAACTACTTCATCGTTAGAAAAATTGCTACGTTGTGCCAGAGAGTTTTCAGTCTGAGCATTTATTTATTTAATCTGCCTACCCCTCTGAGCTAACATCCCCTTTGCATTTAATAGACAGTAGCAGGGCATGCTAAATAAAGGCCGTGCTCTGCTGAAACTGCAGGATGAAACACAAGAGCCCTCCTAACTTCAGGGAGTTTTGTAGAGAGAAAATAGGAAGTGAAACAACTTTAAAAAATGCACACTTTTGTAATGCATTATGGCTTTCATTGCTTTTGCCAAAACTTCACTTTTAAGAAGAACCATCTGTGGATTTGATTTCTATGTTTCTCAGCCATAAGTCAATGGAGGACTCAATTTTAAGGCACAAGACCTATAACACACAGTGTGAATCATCTCTTGTCTGCGTGTAAGAGAGAATATACAGATAACATGCTTAGTGAAAGCTTTATCACCAAGGAAACACATTCTTAAGCACTGAATCTAGCACCTTTACATTACCATACTTTAAAAGAAGTGCCAGCAGTAAATAAGTCCATACTCATAACTAGAAATACGTGTTATCTATCACCTATGCCTATTTTAAGAGTTACTCATTGCCTAAGAGTGGCAGTGGGCAAAGCCCATTTGTGAAAGTTCAGAGTTTCTGGAGATCTGGAGTCTGATCTACCCAAAATTAATTGTTTCAGAGAGATAATAATTTTTTGGTAATTATGTCCAACCAACTCATAAGTAACCCATCACAAAGTACATTTTATCTAGTGCCACTTGCTATTTCCTAAAGGTCATGGAATCTCTTTTCCTCACCTCTAACAGCTCACCTTTCCTGGGTGCACTATGGGGAAGCATAATTCCAGCAGAGTGGAAATTCAGTCAGCAAATGAGGCATCGACATAAATATTCATGGAGGAAAAAAAAACTTCCGAAAAAAACGTTGAGAAAAAGAGAGCAGGTAAATCACAGCATCCTCGAGAGACCACTAAGATCCGCACTGACAATTTACAGGGATTTGCTTAAAGTTTTGTCTACAAAAGTATTATCGTACATATCGGCACACCAGATTTAGGGCATCTCTTGAACACTGGGCACTTCAGTGAGGATGGAACAGTTGCCCAGATGGCATGTGGCACTCATTTGTCATAGCCTTGATTTACAGACTGGGAATTAGTAAGGAAAATCAGCCTGTACATTACTCAGGGAAATGCTCGTCTCCTGGTAAATATGCAACAGTTGCTCAGTTGTTTTTAAATACAAATTTGACTCCCTATCTAGGATTACCTCCCATTTCCTACTTCACAACTTAAGGACCTGATATGAACGCAAGACACGGGAGAATCACACGAATTCACAGGGACTTTCTGCATGTACAAAGTTAATTTTCTGCACAGAACCTACACCAGACATCACCCCGTGCTGCAGTTCCAGTGGAGTTCAGCACAGCTTAATATGGCAATGATTCTGTTTCAAAAGGGAAAAAAAAACAAAACACAAATACTTTACAAATGCTTGATTGTGACACGTTTCGCTTGTGCCTGTGGTCACTGATGTTTTTAATGACCTTGGTAGGAAGAGAAGGAATTTGATTGCTACCTGCCTTTAGGAAGCTGGCTCTGAAAGCATATGTTGAAAATATTTGGGTCCCTGCAGTTAATCCTACAAATATACTCATTCATAGATCTCTTTCTTTAATTGAGAATACTCCAAACTCAATTCACATCCGGCTTGTAGTTATTTCTACGAGGCTAAATTGGTACAAATAGATGGAGCCATTTGCCAACCCAAGGCTCAGATCACCAGCAGTCATAACAAAATCCAGTGCCAACAAGGCTCTGAGATGTAAAATATCAGAATATAGCACCAAAATTTGACCATTCGGTGAGGAATAAAATACAAAGGATAATCTAAAAGACACTGACCACGAAGAAAAAGAACGCCCACTTGTAGGTAATGATGCAAACTTGAACTTTCACACCAAATCTCAGTAAATATTACTGCACTGTAATTGAGTTCATCGGGTTCCACAAGTACACCCATACTTCCTGGATGATTTCCATCAGCATTATGCAAAGGAAACTATTATCTACTGGGAGGCTGTCTGTGCTAACCCAAAGCACACTCTTTTAAAATGTTTATTTCACACTGGATTGCTGCTTTTCAGCTCTCAGATCCTCTCTAATGAGTGACCAGAAATCTAGAACATGCACACCTTTTACGAGCACAAAATGAGAGGTAATGCTAAGGTTTCATCCTTGTTTCCCCCTTTCTCTTTTTCTAAAGAAAGCCTTTCATTCAACCCTGATGCCATAAAAGAAGGTGATGTCATAATTTATGATATTAAACCGGTTACTAAAATGTCATTACACAAGTGATGTTTTAATTGATGATGTTAAACTGGTTGGCAGCAAAGTGTCAAGTGTCACTTTCATGACATAAACTGCCAGTTATGATTATATAATATCAATTATTCTTTGGAAAACTGCATTAGATTCGTTATTTCTGAACCAACGTAGTTGAGGCAGGTTCATATTTTTTTAAACACTCTTCATCCAGTTCTCATTATTAGTAGTAAAATAGACTTCGGATGCAGTTTAGACTTTCATAACTTTGCCTTTGAAATATAATACCTATCTTCCCCATTTGCCCTTACAGCTGCCATAAGATCAACAGCAAGCAAAAAAAAAAGAAAGCAATGAGATAAATTTTATAGCCTTAACTGAATTTGCCTTGTTCTCTAATCTTACTGAACCCAAACTTTTCTGCTGAAGGTAGACAAAAATAACAAAACATCATTTTAACAGTAAGTTAAATATAGAACATTTGGATACGCTGACAGGATGTTGGTTACTACAAGCCCTGCTTTGACGCTCCATCTCCTAAAGCTTTAGTGTCCAGCTGCTCTCCAAATTCCACTAAATCTTATTCGGGCAGAGAACCAAAAAAGCATATTAGTATCTGAAATGCATGTAGCCAAATCTTAAAAACTTAATCCCTTTTAGGAGTACTTACAAGGAAATGCAACAAGTTTAGTTCTTGTATACTCTCTGGGTCCAATAGGGCTGGATTGATTCACTGTTGAAGCCGATCTTATCTAGTAAGTTTATAATATTTCCTAATGTCAGGGCTACTTCTCGTTGTTTGCTGTCAGTGACACATCTCCAGCTAACTGCCAAAGCTGTTCAGAGATGCCCTGATAACAAATTAGATGCAACACTACAGAATGAGATTTTTACAGGCATTTCCCAGCTGCAATTGCATCTATTTTATATGAGGGTATGCTCACAGGAACAAAAAAGCATCATGCGGGACTATCTGTCAAGACTGTCAGTGGATTCCAAAGTAAGAGTTCACATAAGAGGACTGCTCCAACTGATCAGTGCCAGCACAAACCATAACAGTGCCACAGAACTACAACAGAAGGAGAAATGTGGTACACCTACACCGACTCAGAGAAACAGTAAAGACTGCAAGAACAGTAGATTCGCATGAGCAATCAGCAGCAGGTCCCAAACTGACCTTCCATCACAAAGGATGAGTGCCATCTCAGATAGCACAAAGAGCACAGCACTTTTCTGAAAGAAAAACACAACAAATCAAACCACATTTGGCCCTACAAAGCAACACAGCGATGAGCCCTGGAGTTCGGATCAGCCACACAACTGTGTCTATAAAAAATGTGAGAAGGGTCGCTCCCAACAGCGGACATACTTGGTTTAGAGTAGCAAGTAGCTCTAGTATCGGCAACAAAACAGATCACACTTATATTCTCTTGAATTACTTTGCACTCACACCAGTGATGTTTTATACTGAAAGCCAGGTGTGGAGGTGGCTAAAAGGACCACACTTTACTCTGTTACTTACTCTAACTAACTTGGACCAGATCTGTTGGCACATTTCAAGGAGAGGTCTGATCAAAGGAGCTGTGGAAGATCCCAGGGAGAAACTGCAAAGAGGCAAGGGAGAAACATGCTAAGAAACAATCAGAAACACACATGTGATTTTCATTAGGCTTAATGGAGATGCTGGAAATTAATCTGCAGGGCAAGGCTTTGCAAACTTACCTCGTGATTCCATCCACACTAAAAGAATCTCTTGTCTTCTTTTATGTCTCTTATTCTCTACGTGGCTTTGCACGTAATGCATTTTGGTATTATCCCACTCTCCCCACCTTTGTAAAAATCTTAGTGATGATTACAGAGCTGAGCTGCCCAAACAGGCCAAAACGAAACTAAAGGAAAAAGAAGGGAAGAAAAAAGGAAAGAGACTTAGTACTGATTATCCACGTGAACCAGGTATTTTATTACCCACATCTCTCTACATAGCATTCCACCTGGCAGATGGGGGAATATACAAATTCCATGATAGCAGATCCTTAATGTGAGTGACCAAACAATGCCAGAACCATGTTCATACACTTAACTTGCTAACACGTCTTCTCTATTCTTATACTTTCAAGCCAGAGAGAGCTTGCATCGGGCATACAAGCAATGCTTCACATCAGACTTATTTACACAACAAGCCAGATAAAATCTAAGCTTGAAGTGTGCACACTTGTCGACATGACAGAATGTTGAAACCCTGTGAGACAGATGCCTCTTACGACAAAGATGAGGACAAAAATTCTGTCACATCCTCTGTAGACTGATGCTGCCTATCCACATTGCAGCTGCATTATAGAAACAGAGTAGTAATGCACAGCAATGCTAATCAATCTGTAACACGGCCCCAGCTTATACATGCAGATTTCCTTCTAACGTTTCATCGTAGCTGAAAGAAGGAATTCAGACACTGGTGGTTTTTTTTATAAGTTATATTAAAATTTATAATTGGTTGTTAATTAATGTCAGATCACAGTGGAATTCCTATGGAATTGTTTAGTGGATTCTCGGTAATTACCAGTTATAATTATAAACCTCACTGAAATGAATAACACAGGAATTCCAATAAATGGTGACAACCTTGGAAGACTTCTTTGACTAATAAAATCTCCACGTGTTCCTGTGTGCATCTGAAGGAATTTTACAACAGTGGCCTCCACCCGGAGCAGGATGTGTTTTCTGTGATGCAAGATTCCCCTTCATGCGTTATGCAAAGAAAAAAAAGGAAAGAAAATAATAATTTTTTGTGCCTGCAAAAAGCCATGAAACACTCAGATCGTCATGATCTGAGCTGTGCTTAGCTATTTGATTGAGGATAAGGTGACTGGAGCTGTACATGCTCACCGGTAATTAAGTGTACCCATGGCAGTTTGTCTCACATACTGCCGCATACATCTGTGCCTCCCTACACACCTATGGGTACACAACTATGGCCACAGAAGCTTTATACTAGTAGTACCCCACACATCAAAAGCTGCCATGAGGAAGCAGGCCTGTAAAATCTGTTCTTTCTTCATGGCACACGAGTAGTCTGTAGGCTTAGCCCCCGCTCCCTAACACCAACATCTCCTCTGCTCCTTGCATTATCCCCCAGTCCTCCCACAGTCTCCTTTCTCCCTGCCTTCCTCTCCGTAACCCTGCACTCCTCCCCTTGTCCTGCACACAGCTGTGGGAATCTGTAAACCTGCCAGTTTGCACTTTGTAAAAACTTGTTGCAAATCTGATGGGTTTCCTCTTGCGAGCCAAGAAACCCGGGCTTACTTACAGCATAATTGATACTAACAAACTGACAGAGGAACTACGGTTCTCACCTAAAACAAAAGACAATCACAGTGAATTAAAGGTCATGTAAGAAAGAATTATGCAGAGGAACACTGGGAAATAAGGACAAATGCAATCCAGGCTACAGCAGAGTTAAACCAGAGATGAATTTGGCTAAATAGAACATAAGAAACCTATTTCCTGTACTAATTACTCCCCTTCTTAGAGAAGTGTAATGTTGGCATCAGCCTTCATTCTAAATTGCACCACAAAACCTCAACACTTCACAGTGTTTTAGCATACACATTAGGCAGGCATTTCACAGTTCCTATTTTGCCTAGCTGTTGTTTATTTGCCGATGAATTTTCAGGGCAGGTTTTTCAAGAGGAGAGATGCTCCTTGAACAGCAGAACTGCCCAAGAAACTCACGTTGGGGCTTCAAGAAGAAGTAATCACACCATCCAGTATATCTGCCCATTTGTTTTTCATTCCACTTTCCAAAAGCACTCCTTTAATGTGTACAGGCCAACATCATCAACAGGGCAACTACCCGGCACAGCCCAGGGTTTCCATGTAGTGCACAAGTTACAGGCTCAAGCACTCAGGCAAAAGAAGAGAGAGTTTCTACTCGTCCATTTCATCGGCAAGAAAACAAAAACTGCAGTACATTAGCAACAGACTTTCATACGGACACTGGAATTAATCAGACTCCAGTTTGCCTTCCCTTAAATCACAGGGTCATGCTAAGGTGGGGAGAAGAATTTGCAGTTGTATTTTTGTAGGGCCACGTTCCTAATTCTGCCAGAGATAGAGAAGTCCCAATGTTTTGCCTTACTGATTATTACAATCGCCAACAGACACACATACATATTCAGGGAAAGTGTTCGAACTCTCACATTTGTATTCATTTTACTTTGACTTGCCTGGAATCATAAAAGGAATGTGTAAACGAGGAGAGCCTGTTGCTGAAATGAAGTTGAATTTTTTCCCCACAGAAACTTGGGTTCATGACAGCTTTTTGTTGGGCAGGACATTAGCCTTTTGTAATTTATTGCTTTTAGATTAAATCTGGGGAAACTCAATATTGCAGTTGAATGATTAGAGCAATACCCCTCGGAGTAATAAATTTTCTTTGGTGCTGTGCATCTCCCGATCACGTTTCCCTTCTAATTACATTTACATAAATGATATTCTGCAAAATTAAATTAACATTCAAACCGTTACACTGGCAAGGAGAGACAAAAATTAGTTAGAAACTTACAACCCTAAAAAAACAAAATGACACCTCGCTCTTTCTGTGAGTGAATAACAGCTATCTCCCCAAAGTGCCTCGCACACAACTGATTATTCTAGTTGGTTAATCACCGAGCTAGGCGTTCTGCTCCCCCTTTCGGAAGCTTATAGCGTATGGCCTTGCTTTCCAGAGGGTCTCATTAAATGGAAGCAGTTGGTGATGATCCAAATTCGGTCAGTAAAGTGCTTTGCTCAGGCCTAGCTGTGATTTCTATCATTCTGGCCACAGCTCTTCCTCTGAGCTTCCCTGGAGTGGCTCCTGCACACCATTCCTTGAGCATGGAGCTAAAAGGTGCTTGGGGGGACCCCATGCACTTGGGCTCAGTGCTGTCTAGCACCAACCTGCCCAAGATGAGGAATGCTGTATCTGCTCTTTGTGCCCGTGGTGCCATTCCGGCCAGCAGCACCATGCTTTGCTGGGCTCTTTGCTGCCTGATGCATGGACTACAGAGCAAGCTTTGTGCTGCCAACAGAAGGTTTCACTGATCCAATGAGAAAGAAAGAGTGCCAGTCTATCTATCTCTGGCTTTTCAGGTTTCCAAGACCTGATGTTTAAAGTAGTTGTGACCGTGCTCATTTGCCTGAAGTCTCCAATCTTCTGACTACTCAATCTGTTGCTCTGTATGAAAAATGGCAGATTTTGCAGAACGAAACTGTTTCCCAACACCTGCTTGGAAAAGCATTCTTTGTGCTGTCCACTAAAGGATTTGTCCCTCTGGTTCCCTTCCCACTATAAAGACAGAACACAACCATTTCCCTTCCAGTCCTTTCCTTTTGCTGTAAACAAATGGTCAAAATCCTTACACAAATAAAGTCCGTCCTATTCCATCAGCGTAAGGCACTGCTCAATTTTGTTTACAGTGCATCCACTGCACTGAAGATCATGACATTTTCATTCAGAAGTTTGTTTGATTACTGAACCTTGGCCTGCCCTCCCAATGAATAGCACATACTGCCATGTCTTTAGTGATATCAATTCCTATGCAAGTACACTCGAACACTGTGTTCAATTTTGAGGCATTAGTAATGAAAATAGAAAAAAAGTATCAATATTTACTGTGTATATTATACATAGCACATGTGTATATACATATATGGACACATGTGGAACCAAAACTATCAGCTTTACTGTCAGTGCGTCTATCTGCGTGCAAGTATATTGTGTGTAAATTGGGAGCACTGCAGTGGGGAAAGAATACAATTTCTGGAGAAAATTTTAACATAAAAATGTCAGAGCTGCTGATTAAATAAAGATTGTGAATATACGATCCTACTTTCCAGTCTGAAATCTGGATGTTTTCAACACTGCAGTTTTTAAAAACAAAGTTTGCATTCAGCGATTGAATCTCTTTGTTGCAATACATCAACATTTATGTTTTAGAACATCTCGGTTTGCTTGGCAAAGAAACAGCTGTTTTGTTTTGGTTTGTTTTCTTCCAAAAAAAAGAGCGTGGGTAGTTTGAGATCTGTTTGAAAACGTAACTTAATTTTCCCTCAACTTCACAGTTTCTGTCCAGCGATAAATACAGTTAATTACATGTAGACATAACATTCAGCGATTATATTTTCTCCAAGTGTTTGATTGCAGTGAGTCATCTGAATGACAGTCCTCTTTCCAGGACTACATTTCACCCTGGCAAACACAACGTGCCAAACACTCCAGAATTATCTGTTAAATAAGCCTGCCTCACAGCACTGTGGCCTATTCAGAGTCATAACCAAATTCTCTGGCATACGAATCACTTGGAAAGACCAAGCCCATTGGTATGTTTAGAACTGTACGATAAACATGTTTCACTGCAAGGAACATCAGGATATAACTACAATCCTGTACGCAAATCACAGGAAGGCTCGGTGCAAGTTCGTTAACCGCAGCTCCTGGATAGGATGTGAAACACAAATTTCCATTTAATGGAACAGACATTTCACCTATGCAAGGCTATGATGAACTTTCAGTGAGAACTATGAGTCAGAGCAATCAAAGAGATAAGGAACGTAACAGCACCGGGCCAGTAGGTACATTTATTAAAAAAAGTTAGACAACAAGGTTCAATAAACTTTTCCTTTCTCAAGGAACCGCAACTGTAGCTCTAGTAGACAGAAAAATCTTACTAAATGCCATAACTAACTTCCATTGCTAGCATTAAACTTTAATTTACCTTATTTCATCAATCTCTCATGTCATTCCTACTCATATTAAAGAAGTACAACACTCCCATTGAATGAAGTTAGAGAATTCTTATGAATAAAAAAAGGCAGTAAAGAGAGCACATGAGATTCCAGCAAAATCATAAAGAAGTCATGACTGCACATGAGTGTGGCTCTGATTGGTCAGGTTACCAAGCACTGTCAGAACCCAGGTACATTGGAGAGTGCCTGTGAGTAAGGCAAGACCATCTACCATCCACAAAGAGAAAAAAAAAAATAGATCTAGAATCAGAAATAGTGTGGCCAGCAGCTGCAGAGAGGTGATCATCCCCCTGTACTCAGCACTGGTGAGGCTGCATCTCAAGTCTTGTGTTCAGTTTTGGGCTCCTCACCACAAGAAAGACATCAAGGCCCTAGACCGTGTCCAGAGAAGGGCGATGAAACTGGTGAGGGGTCTGGAGCACAAGTCTTATGAGGAGCAGCTCAGGGAGCTGGGTTTGTTTAGCCTGGAGAAGAGGAGGCTCACAGGAGACCTCATTGCACTCTACAACTTCCTGAAAGGAGGTTGTGATGAGGAGGGGCTTGGCCTCTTCTCCCAGGCAACAAACAGGACCTGAGGAAATGGCCACAAGTTGTACCAGATGAGGCTTAGACTGGACATAAGACAGAACTGAGTGATCAGGCACTGGAATGGCTGCCCAGGGAGGTGGTGGAATCGCCATCCTTGCCAGTGTTCAAGAGGCATCTGGATGAGGAGCTACGAGATAGATATGGTTTAATGGGTTGTGGTAGCTACAGTAATGGGAGGACGGTTGGACTACATCTTGTAGGTCCTTTCCAACCTTGTGATTCTATGATTCTACCTATCAAGGCTTCCCAAAATTAAGATGATTTATGATTACATAAGTTAGAGCACTGTTAGTCAGTGTTGCAGACAACAGCTAAAGGCAAGAATCAAATGAAAATATAAGTATCTAAATCAGTAACTACATTTAAAATGTGTAATGCCTCTGAACGCCAAGCTGTGTAAAGATGAAACTGAAGCAAGGTACGGGAGCTAAGCAGCTATTTAAACAAAGAGAACCTTGGCCATCTTTCCATCAAATCAACTCCTGGGGTCATTTGTTGAATAGTGATGAGATTTCTCAGTGGGATCCCTTCAAGCAAGAGCTAGTACCATCAAGGACTGGAAATATTAAGTACCTCTGAATGAGATGAAGATCTTCTGTACTCTTTCACTTTTGTCTTCAGGTACTGGATAAACTGTCATCGTCTCCCCAAACTCTGAACAATAGCAACAAAAAGGCAGTTACAGCAGATGATCTGAGAACCTGATTGCTGCCTGTATTGGAATATAATAACATGGTAGATAGGGGTAGGAAATTGTCTTCCCAGGACGCCCTGGCAAATGGCAGTGTAGGCAGTGAAGACTTTACCAGTACAGAGAATACACCTGAGCCTTCTTCCAAATGATATCGCCACAGATGGAAAAAGTGAGTGCAAGCCACCTCCTTTATCCGAGCAGAAGATGATAACCTGAGCTTCTACGGTTTTCTGCAAAGAGTCTGCATTGGTTTACAAGAATAAAGGCTGGAGTGTGTAAGGTATAGATACAGAGTGACATATGCCAACTCTCCTACAGAGAAAAGCCCATGCAGATGATATCTATAAACACTGCATTCATTTGCTGCACTCCTCAAAACTGGATCCTCCTCTAATGCAGTTATTGTCCTTTCTGATTAGAAAAAGCACTCTCTCCACCCCACTGCAAGCAACTGCAGTAGCTTGGGAGCAGCTGCTGGCACACTAGCAGGAGAAAAAAATATGGTGAGTTGTTGTTCAATGGCTTGCAGATTGTTTGTATCTTGAGATCGCAAGCTCTTGGACAACAACTATGTAGATGAACTATAACAGGTCAGGAGAGAGAAGCTCTTCATCTAACCACTTATACACACACACAAATTTAGCTGGTCCTAGTGAATGGCACATAGCAGCTATAGCACAGCCATCATGTTTAGGCACAGGAATATTAGCAAACCCTCTTGATCACTTAAAACCATGAGTACAGACTACATAGCTGTGAGGAGAGCACCTCAACGTGCACAAGGCACAGCAGTAACTAAGAGGAACTGAAACTGCCTCAGAGTGCCCACGGTTCTACATTTCTTCATTTTAAGCTGCCTGAGTTTTGTTGTTGTTGATGGTGTTTGAAGATTATTAAATGCTATGTGCAGCAACAGATGTTAGTGATCTCATTCAAAGCTGAATACCTTTTTACACATGGTTTGGTTGCGCACCAGGGGCCAAGAACTTTGGCTGCAGATAAGCAAAAATCAAAATCTGTTTTAACTGGCATATTGAGTCCATTGTCTATAAACATTCACATTATGAGAATGAGATCAAACCTGCCAAGGGACATTATTATGTTGTGAAATATATTTGCCCATTACAAAAGAATGACTAGAAAAGAATGGAAAAGTGGTGATTATTGAACTGTGTAGCAGTGGCCCAAATCTGTTTAAAAGCTCCACTAATTGCAAGTAAACACGATCTTGGCGAACAGAGGGACAGAATTACAAATATTTGTATAGAAAACATCCCAGAAAGAGGAGGCAGGGATACTCTTCAAGGAATAAAGCAAAGAAGCACTAGAGCTTGGCAGCTTCTGCCCTGCTTTGATTGGATAGGTGGCAGCTACTAAAAAGCAGTGCTGAAAAGATCAGTGCCAGGCTGGATGGGTTCTCCCTAGGAAAATGAAAAACAACAGGCCAGGAAACAGAAGAAATCCAAATGCTACTGGAGTACTGTGATTTCTTCCATTTTTTAAACAGTCTCAGATACTTTGGAGTAAATACCAGCAGATCACATCAGAAGGAAATCATCAGGGAAGGTCCCAGGAGCTGTTGTTAGAACTGATGTACTTAAGGAACTATATCACTATCACTGCTGACATAGGAGCTGTGTCCCCTTGGAAGAATGAAGGAAGCAACTTGAGAAGAAAATGTAAGGTTTCAAGGCATGAAGATGCAACACAAAATCTTTTGATGGATTAAAACTATAACCAATTGTTAAGAAAAAAAGGACTCATATCTCAGCCTTGTCCTGGGGTAAATCCTTGAGAATGTGTGGCTTCATGAAAGTCAGCCACTTGTCCCGGTTCCAGCTGAGACAGTGTTAATAGCACAATGATGTTTTGGCTGTTGTTGAGTGATAGACACATGTCCATGTACAGGCTAAGTTGCCCAACAGAGAAGAGCTGCTGCCATGATAGAGCAATGGAAGGCCACAAGGTAGAACCAGGAGAGATGCCTGAATTAGGCTAGGGGTTATTCCATACCACGAGATATCATGCATAAGGCTATAAAACTGTGTGGAGTTGGCTCCGGGATTGTCTGGGTGGTATTTGGAGGTAGTGAGACATCACATTGCTAGCGGGGCATTGGTCAGCGCACAGTTTTATTGCTGGATGAGTTCTGGTGGGTGGGTGGTGAATAGTTGTGTCGTGGAGATACAGGTATACACATACCATGATTGAGTTCTATTTTGTTTCCAGTTCTCTCCCTCTTCCCACTGGGGGAAAGTGAGTGAACAACCCCATGATGTTCAGCTGCCTACCAGGTTAAACCACAACACCACTCTAACGCTCTTACAAACCATATTCAGGCTCTAAGAGACATACGTTTTTGAAAGGAGTGAGGAAAAGGAAGAATCAAAGTTGCATCAAAGTTATCATGGGAAAAAAAAAACAAAACAAGGGAAAACCATACAACAGCATTAGGCTTCCTGAATAATTTGGAACTAGCACACTCGTGACAGCTTCTTAAGGACTTGCCAGCCTTAGTTCATACCTACATGCATGTTTCCCCCCTCCATTCACTTTTGACATTACATGTAAGCACTGCTGTACAGTGGAATAATGCAAGAATAGTAACATACAGTTGGAATAGTACAAGAATGATGGTAAACAGATAGCCAGAGGTTATCTATAGAAAAAACTCACCAATTCTGAGGCCTTCAGTCCAGATGGAAAATGCTGAGGCTTGTCACCTGAGCTCCACAAAGGAGCAATCTCCAGAAAGAGAACCTGCTTTAGTGGTGGTCAGCCCTTAAATGAAGTCTAGGAGAGGTAGAGTCAAGCTTCACCCCTTCCAGGAGCACAGCTGAATTACCCTCACCTGTGCTCCCACAGCTGACTGGACACTTGCCTCAGATGGTTAATCAGAGGTTCAGGCTGTGATCAACAGCTTCCCATACAACTGTGAATGTGCCAAGAAAACAGGGAATCATAATCAGTCATAGTCTGAGTTATCTTACCCATCTAATTGTAAGACATCCTAGTGAGAAGAACACCTTTTCACTGAATTCACTGCGTTACCAAATAAGACATCAAAAGCAAATCCATGTCTCTTTCCCTTTATCCCTAATTCCTTTCCAAAGTTTTCCATAATATTAAGAAAATGAAGATTTTTTTCCATTGATTCTGAGATGCTGGTTTTCAATATGCATGGCAAAGGAGAGGTCAATGATGCTTGTGATTATTAGCAAGCAACATTTCTGGTACGTGAAATCAAAAATAAAAGGAAGTAGCATTAAAATGTTATTGGAGCTAATTTTTCTAAATAGAGCATGGAGTTTTTTTGTTTGTTTTTTGCTTGTTTGGTTGGTTGGTTTGGTTTCGTTTTCATTTTCTGCATGTGAATGGTGTACAAGGCAAAATAACACTGTTTTTCTTTTGGTTTGGTTTGGCTTTTTAGATCAGAGTCAGAGTAATAGAATAGAATCAAAGCAAAACCTTCTTTTTATGACAACAGCATTTGAGTATTGGACATTATTTGATGTGACATCTCATCACAAGATCCTTCGGGCACTGTGCATGATCCACCTCCAAAATACAAACATACACTATTACATTTCTGCTTTTCTGTTGTAATAATTCTTTCCTTCCAACTTTCTGGAAGTAAAAGCCAAAAGCATTTTTATACCTTATATTTCAGCCAAACTTTTTATACCATAATACAAGTGGTAAGTAAAGGCAATCATGAAGACTGTTTTCCTTCCCATTGGTAACTACATAACGTTGCAGTGGAACAAACACTGCTGTGGGCTTTCACAGGAAGAAATTGTGAAACGTTTTGGCCATGGAAACAGTTCTTGAGGCAAAGAGAGCTACACAACTGCATTGAATACTCCTGTCAAATTTTGCCATCCATGTCATTAGCTGACGGCATGTTTTTGATCGGTGTAACTCTCAGAACGGGATTTAATAGCTGAATTAAAGCATGCAGAATTCTCAAGGTCAGCTAAATCTCTGCAGGCTTTTAGGTCTGTGGATCAAAATTTGCAAGCTATTGATTTAATCCATCTTCCATCCTGATGGCTAACAATCTCATCCCAAAGCTGCCTAATGTCCTAGGTTTAGATGGTGGGAAAGCTAAGTAGTACCATGATCTTAGTGTGTACTGCAGCATGATGCACATGATTTCTAAATCAAAAGAGTGTTTCGTTTTAAGGAGATAAAAAAGTATGGCATCTTTCACACTGATTAAACATGAGGATAGTACTTTCAGTTTCATTAAACATAGAGATACTACTACATTGAAGTTGTGTTCATTTTAGAAGGCTAAGCTGTGATAATTACTTGTTTGCTATAGAAATGTGGCACATTAGTGGTACAAAGATCATGCACATGCAGGCACCAAGAGATTGAAATTCAATCTGTCATTCAACAAAGACCTTCCCATGTTGTACCTTCAGAAGTCAACCATACTCTCCTGAACACTCAAGATCCTCCCACACCCAATTACTACGTTTCTGATTCTCTCTGCATTGTTCTCTACCTATTCTGATGCACAGATACTAGCAACCTACTTCTCATTTATTTGCTTCTAGAAAAAACATTTTCTGAATAGATCTACCAGGGCTCTAAGCTTGTAGCCCTTTTACAACGGACCTCCTTGAACTTTCAGATACTGCTGTGAAGAACATAACTAGTTTGCTTTCCTATTTTGTACATCTCTTAACACTGAGTTGCTGCTTAAGGCAGAGAACACAGAACCGTACCTAATCTGAAATGAGGTTTAACCTGCAGTCCCTCATATTCAGAACAAATAACTGTCTCCACGTTCCTTGCACGTGTTTGATGGAGTCAGAAGCAAGTTATTAATGAAGAATAACTCCATAAAAATGAAGTCACTCCAATCAGTTTTCTTACACTACAACATCGGGGGAGATGCCAGTCAAGCAGCTAATATTAAACCTGTAAATCTTTACCTATTTAGGATGCTTTAATCATTTCCTATGAATTAATACCATAAAACGTGATTTATAGCTTAAGGAGGAGATCCTTATAACCATTAATACATAAATCCAATCAAAGGGGATTTGGAAATTACAGATTCACTGGGGCTGTGTGTTGCTCAATAGAAAAACAATCCTGCCCCCTTCTCTGAAGGGAAAGCAGGGCTAAAAAACGACTGCATAGGTGCAGTTTCATCCAATGATGTGTTCCAAGAAATCCCCTTATGTAGGCTTTCTACAACAGATGGTCTCCTTGGTTTGGTACAAGGTGCAACATTTACAGACAACTCACAGCAACATGGAATGTGCATAAGGTGTCAAATGAAGCAAAAAAAAAACCAACAAGTGGGAGAGCAATGGTCTCTTTGCAAGCAAATCCTCTAACGTTTAAAGGATTGCTGTGACTCTGTTGGCCTGACTCACAACTGAGAAGCATTACATCATTGTTTGGGGTGGCTTCTGTAACATCAAAAGCTGACTTTAATCTTTGTCTGCTTTTGCTGCAAATTGTTAATGGCAGTCAACAAGGCCCTGTAGGCATAAAATGATGAATTATCTTAGCAGAAACACTGTTCTGCCGTGTAATCTATGCACCAGTCTCAAGTACAGGTAGAGATGCTTCCTTCTACACAGCTGCATCTCTCAGATTCCAACATCTCATGACTGTCTTGTCACTACCATGTATCAACCATGGCCACAAACACTGGAACCACATTTCCTCCATCTCTGTCACCACTGACAGGCCAGGCACCCATCATTTGTTGCCATCTACTCCTATTACTTACTTACTATTACCATTACTTACTTTTCTCTTTCCCCACATGCACAAACTCTTTCATACTCCGGTCCTTGCTTTGTATCCCTAGTTATAGAATGTCCCTTTTTCTCTCCAGTATCCCTGCAGATTTGTATACAATGTATCCCTTCTAAATGCATAAAAGACCAATTTCATCCTTTTCAAATTGCTTGAGATACCAAAAATAGAAAGTTGCTATATTTTTTTCCCCTTAGTATCTATAAAGAAAGACAGTATGCTGACAGACTGCCTCAGGTTTGAGCTGAGCAGCATCACGTTTTGGAGATACCTCCTGGTTCCCACCCACAAGAGGAAGCTTACAGTTACCAGCTTTGTAATGCGTCACTAACGTGCTTACAGGACAAAGCATAGACATCTTTCTAATGACTGATTTCTGATTCTTTCTCAACCTCTCTTGCCTTCTGCAAGACCCAAGTTGCTTTCTCTTGCTGTTTCAACTGTGGAGAGACGGCACTTGACACACACTCTTAATACATTATTGTAAAGTCTCCCCAACAACTTTGTAACCCTTGTCTGTTCCAAAGGTCAGATTGCACCATTAGTACAGACTGGCATTTATGTTTTTATGTACAGAAGGAAAAAAATAATGCTGAAATTGAAACAGCGAGCATTCATCCACTCCCAGCAATATGGTTTTCAGAGCTTGAAACTGCTGAACAGGACAGCTAAGCTCTTGCCTCAGGGCATTTAAAATCTCCTTTTCTCCATCTTTTCCCTCCTCCCTCATCCCTCCTCCAGCATATGTCTGCTAAAGATCTCAGCCTGAGGAACAGAACTGGGAGGAAGCCAACCTCCAGTTCATCTTGGGATCTTAGAGTTGGATTTATTCTCCTATACAGCACGATTACTTCTTTAGAAATGATGTGCTTCCTGGTTAGCCTGACAAAAACACTGCTGGTTTTCCTGTAGAGCCACCAGCGTGATTGAGTTTCTTAAGGAATCTGATACGTTTACTACTGGTCCAAGTGAAGCAGCATTTAGAGAGCATCTGGCTTTGCCGTAGACAGAGAAACTGCCAAAATATCCATTAATTTCAGTGGTACCAGACTAGGCCCGTGAAAACAAGATGGAAAGGCCAAAAGTCAGGGAACGTAATGCTGGGAAGACAGAGCAGCCAGCGTGTTTTGGGAGAGGATGGAGAAGAAGGAAGAAGCAGAAAAGAGAACTGGTAGGTGCAGAGAGAGAAGTTATTACAGGAAGAGCAACAGACACACTGTGTCAAAAGGAATACAAGGAGATTTTGTATCTGTTTTGGAGTATCCACCTCCTCCTTACTAGAAGAGCTGTGATTGATGACTCGTATTTTTTTAAGTGAAACATTTAGCTCAGAGTGGTTTTGGAGGGTTGGAAAGGAAAGAACAGCTGTATATGGCAGGAATGGCTGGCTGGATGGATCAGTTGCTTTTGTTCCCAACGCTGACAAAATCTTTTAAACAAGAACCTGACACAGAGAGACGTAAAGGAATAGAATATCATATACAAAGAAATGGAAAAAGGAAAATAATAAGGGGTTTGGATGTTCCCCTTATTTAATGTCATGGGACTATGAATTTTCCTCATTCGCCCCGAATGAAGACTCTAACTACATATCTTTGGCAGCTGACACAGCAGCACCAGTTTGATCACTGCGAACATCGCTTTGGCTGCACTTTCAAATCATCTCAGCACCCAGCGACTAGTGGTTTTGTAGCCAAAATAGTTGACACAAACAGTCACAGTAGCACTTTTCCGTCTTAATTCTAACCACATAGATTACTCTGTTTAATACCTTCAAAACAAGAATGGTTTCCACTTGACAAAAGCCTATGTTCATAGACATCATCCCCCTTTAAGTCTGGTCAACACGTGATGAAACTCCAACTTAGGGCCTGAAAAGCACCCAAATGAGTCAGCCATTTCAGTGCAGTGTTGCAATCCGTATACAATTATTCCAAATATTAGCATAATTAAAGAGTGCACACGGGTAGGAGAATTGTTAGTAGGTCAGTGATTTCTGGAAATCAAGTTTCTGACAGGTAAATATTCACTCCAACCCAGACGGAAACCAACAGGAACTGCACTATTGAACTCCATCTTCTACGCTGCCACCCTTGGCACAAACATTTATACACCTTTCTTCTGTACTCTTCAAAACTGGACAAGCACAATTTGCTGTAGGAAATTGAAAATGTAAGCTCCTGGCGAATGTCAGCAAAACAAACTAAACAAAACAAAAAAAGAAACCAATTTGCTTGCCCATCAAAAATACAGAGTTGCATTTAATGGAGACCACATAGTTGCAGTGGGGAAACTCACTTAAGATCCAGATCATCAAATATTCCCTGTATTCATGGCATAAAAAAGAACAGACCACATGTGTAGGGCAGCATAATTTCTAGAAGGCAACACTTTAACTTTGATTTCCTCTCATGATCACACCACTCAATCCCCTCTAATTGCTCCTGCTGTGCCAGGATCACATAGTATGTAACGTCAAGACTTGTTTTTGTCAGGGCTGGGATCAATTAGAAGGCCCAACATTTAAACTATGTGCTCGACTCCCAAAGTCATGCTGCACTAATTTTCTGAAAACAACAGGCATATGTCAAACTGTCTTCCTGCACACGGCTTTTGCATTGCATTTTGCATTATGTTTTCACACGGATCCCAAACTAATTTGTGCTCACCGTTTTTCATGCTCGGGGCTTCAAGAAGGAGCACTGCAGGCCTGGAGCCATCTGATCTCACCTGTGGCTCTTACCAGAGGTATCTCACTTATGGGTTCAAGCATCAACACTCCAGAATTAACAGTGGGCTACAAGCTCTTCAGCAGATGATTTAACCCATGGATAACCCAAACACTGCCTAAATGTGTGTGTTTTTTTCTCTCTGTAAACTGTAAGAGACTGTCTTTATTGACTGTTAATGTAGAGAGGTGGGATCAACCCCGGGTGCAATTATAGGTTGTATTAAGAGAGGCATGTAGAATCAACATGTGGAAATTCCCTTGCGAGTGCCACCATTGGGTCAGTGATAACCCCACAACAGGGACCATATATAAAACAAGGGGAACAGAGTTCACAAGCTGCTCCTGAAATCTCCAGCCTCAGGGAAGAAGACAGTAAAAGTTTGTTAATATAAACAGGGGCTTAAAGGAAACTTGACAAAACCCATACTCTTATGGTTATTAACATGTAATTGCTCGTCACATAATACACCACAGAAAAGAGATTCCCTTTGATTCCAGTCAGAATCAAATGCCCAGGTGTTTCAGGACAGGGAGAGAACCAAACCCAAGGGCACTTTAATCTGGTCTAGGGAGCGAAAGAAAGTCCTACCACTCCATTACGATGTGACTTGGATTTAACCAGCTCCTTGTAATTGTGCTTTAACTATGATTTGCAACGGACACTGGCTTTATTTCTATTTGTTCTCTCCAACAAATAAACTTTCATTCTGAGTCCACTCACCGTTTCCCCCTCTCTGACCTGAAATCTGTCTGCTGATTAAGGAGATAGGGAAAGTGTTAGGAATAAAGCCAAAGTGGGGGAAATTTCTCTTCTTGGCTCTGATCATCTTGAACAGGGATGTATTATGGAACGCTGTAATGCTAGTCTGAGCAGGAAAGCATTATTGCAGAGCTACATAAAAACTTATAGACTGTGCAGGATTCTTTTCTTAACTCCAGAATACGCGTCAGTAACCCCACTTCATCCACCCTGAACAAAGTAGCTGCAAACATTACTTTCACCAACATACAAGCCTTAAGAAATGTGTAATTTTACAGTAGCAACTGGACCTTTATATTTCAAACATTAACTTTCAAATTCTTGTAGGAGACTGAAATTGCTAAGCGAGAAGGGCTTTCTATGCTGAGAACCAAGCTGTGAGAAACAGCTAAAAAAGAGCATTCATTTCAACATTTTCAGAAGCCCCTAAAAATGTCGTTTTCACACAGTAAATCCGCTGCACTTGAATGTCTGCTGGCTTTCTGAAAGGAATGCTCTTCGCTGAGATGCAGCCTGCTGTGGTCAAGTATGATGGAAATAAAAGTGTTGCTAATGGTGATTGAAAAGGATTCCCATTGCTGCTGGCCAGTGTTGGTTTTAGATGGGCCAACTCTGTCGAATAGAGAGCAACAGGAGACAGTAAACTTCTCTAAGGCTCTCTAAACTTTGAGTCACCTCTCCTTCCCTCCCTTTTAACACTAGTCTGTCCTCTTGTTTCTCCACTGAGCTTTATGTTAACGCAGCCCGAACCTGACTTTCACTGGAAATGTAATGACAGATTTTCACACAAACTGAGCGACACAAAAAAGAAATGAACCGTGGGAATGAGCATTAGCACAACAGCGAGTCAATAAGGCCAAAAACACTTCTGCACTGGGGGTTAGCTCAAGAAACAAAGCCTTTACTCCTGCAAATATCCAACTACTCATTTTGACTCCGATACTTCACATTGAATGCAGGAGGACGGCTCTGTGGTGTCAGACATCTTGACTAAGAAAAATCAGCTTCGTACAGCAACACAAACAGGCAGAAACTTTGCAATTAAGGCACAGATAGTAAGTGGCAGCCCTAAGGGCAGGCAGCCAGACCGAGGCAGGGAAGCAGGAATTCGGCTTCTGCCTCCTGGATCCCTGTTCAGTGCATCAAGCACAAGATCTATCTCTACTCCTCAGCAGGTTCTGACTTCTTTTAATGGCTCATTCGGGGAATTCTGCCTCAAATATTGCAGGATCAGCATGGTTTCACTGCAGATTGCCGGTAGTGGCTGATGGTTTAACTTGATTCCATCTCTCCACACATTTGATTAATTACATTGCCTCAAGAATTCAGATGTACCCTGTATTTTCAGACTTCAAGGAAACTTGGTAATCCAGGCCTCTAGACACAGGGAAAGGAAATCAATTAAGTCACATAGAAGGCAAAAATCAGAAGGTATTAAGTAAAACCTGTCTTTCCTAAAAGGGGACTTCATTTGCCCTGAAAGAGCAGGATTCTCCTGGGCTTAGCCTTGGTGATCATACTGAGTGCATCTGGGGTCCCCTTGTGGTTCCACCTAGAGGTATGAGTGTCCTCCAAGAGGTGGGTTCACACCTGTTCACACATGGGTCTCCCCTCCTCTGCTCCAGACAGCAAATCTGTACAGCTACAATAGCCCAGGAACCTGAGCCAGCTGAAAACCAACCAGGAAAAACACAATAATGAATTACTTGAGCTGGGATGATGGAGGCCTAGGCCAAGATGGCAGACCAACAGTATGACTTCTGGAATGCAAATAAGTCTATTACCCTACAGCATCTGGGATGGGAAGAGCTGAATGTAAGATAAAGGGCAGTAGCAGCTTAGATCTTTTGTCCCAGGTGCCTGATTTCAATCTGAGTTGAACAGCAAGACAAACACGCTTTGTTTAATTGAAGTCCTCTTGATCAATCCACCCCAGCATGAACTACAGACTCCATTAGCATCTACTAGGATTTCACTTCTTTGGGTTGTGTTCTCTCACTCTATATGTCTTGAAAGAGGGCATAATGGAAAAGATGAAACAAATGTACTCTTAAAGGAGCTTTTGACAGTCACAAATTACTTTCAATTCAATATATACAATCTCAGCAACAAAGCTAGCACTTCTCAGGCTATTTTCAGTATATCATGTGCATATCAAGACCTAGAAGACAATGTGGGCATATGGCACAATGCATGGAGAAATTAGATGCCCTCCACATTGTTCTTCTTTGGCCAAACTAGCTTAACCTTCTTCAGCACATATCAAGCTGTGGATCAAAGACTGAGGAGAATGTTTACTTTCAGGACCCAAAATGTGCAAAATGTACACTAATTCATTATAGCACTTTTACTTCCTACCCTCTCTCTTCTGGTTATTTATTGCAAATACCCAAATACAATGGTAATAATTTTGTGATACCCTTTAATATACACTTATCATTATACATACCGATGACGGCCATAAAATACAACTCCTGCATCCCACAGATATTCATTCACCTAAATCCATTCTCTAGCAGACAACACTACCCAGGCTAGGACAGCAGCTAGCGCTAATCCTGAGTATACTCAACCTTCTTCCTTTACCTGTGGAAGCTGCCCTCTGGAAAGCTGTATGTGTCAACAGCTGCTTTGCCAAAGAAGACATAAGCTGAGCAGAAGACATAAGTCTAGAAGCTACGAAGAAGCTCTCATTTTGCATGCTAAAATATGAACGTGCAGGCACTGTGCATGGAATTCATGCAGGACTGCTCGAAGCAGATTGTTTTGCTCTGGAACTAAAAGAAATTTACATTTTAAGTGGGTTCACAGCCCTCCCTTCTGCCTTCAGTGGCCAACACATTCCCCAACTAGCTCTTGGGAATCCGGACACCATGCAAATCCCTAAAATAAGGACATACTGGACACGTATAGAGAGGGCAGCCCTCAGCCTGGCTCCCAAGGAGGCTCAGAGGTCAGAGAGGCAACAGGCCTGAGGCACAAGCTTAGGTGGGGCTGCAACACACCCTCCAAAATATGTTCAAATGTCAACTGGGAGCGCTGCAGAAAAACATCATGAAAGGGCAAACAATGCAGTTCTCCCGGTCGGGGCAGTGCTGGCTGCTCCCTGCACGGTCACAGGAGGTGGGAAGGAGAACACGCTATGTGCTATTGTAAATGTACGAGTACTCAGGGTCACCTCAATGACCGCTGTTTCTGAATGGCCATAAACTGTCAGCCAAGATGGCTTTTTCTTGCCTTTTTTTACCCCCTGTAAATCACAAAGTGAGGAAACAAATTGAGAAAAAACAGCTGGTAAGAGTATGTAAAAAGCTGTGGTTTCAAAAGCCTATGCTTTTTGCTCTTGCTACATCTTCTCCTGGCTTTTTAGTATATTCATTACACTTTACAGACCACAGCTCCCATGGAGTAACAAGGATCTACCTCAGAACAGCTGAGCTGGAAATGTCTGTGGAAGAGGAATCTATGCATCTCCTATTTATTTTGCTTCTATCTCCCAACAGCTCTGCTTCCCCAGGTTCATGCTGCCTTCATTTTAGACCCTTACAACAGTGCATTAGCTGGATATTGGTGCTTGCAACGTTAACTCAAATGCACAGTTGTCTTTATGAGAAACTGAACATGCAAAAGAGCCTCACTGTGCATTCTTGTTTGGGCATAAAGGAATTTTAACAGAAACAGTTTCCTGACGATTTCAACACTGCCAGGCTCTTAAAAAACTGAAGGGAGAAGGAGTTTCCTACTGCAGGTTCCAGCAAGCATGAAGTCACACCAAATATAAAGATGGAGTGCTACCGTGTAAGGGCTATCCCTGACTTATCTCCTTCGGAGGTTGCTGAAGGCCTTTCCAGAGTCCTGCTGTGAATTTGCTTCAGTTTTTCATGTTGTTTTTTTTGTTTTTTTTTTTTTAAGGGCCCTTAAAAAATGTCATTTGTCACAGAGTAAATCCTAGATGTCTGGTTACTTTCTGCAGGGAATGCTCTTTGCTGGGCTGCAGCTTGCCAGGGGTCAAATATGACAGAAATGAAGTGTTGCTAATAGTGATTGAAAAGGATTCCTACTGCTTGTGGCCAGCGCTGGTTATTAGCCAGGCCAAATTTGTGGGACAGAAAGCAGCAGGAGACAGTAAACTTTCCCTAAGACTTGCTAAACTTTGAGTCACCTCTGCTACCAACGCCGTTCTGTCAGACTTATTCGGAGAAAACTGATATTATAATTACCGATCTCAGCAAGGGCCTAATGTGCAACCTGAGGCACTCCTCTGCCGGACGTATAATTACAGATGGGATGGGGAGCCCTGCAGGCCCCGGCCCCCATCCCTAAGCCAAATGGGATTCTGTTACTGCTCCAGCCAGGCTGATGTGGATAGGTGAGCAAGCAGCTCACCTACTATTATTGTCAAAACCGACTGCCCTTTATTAGGGGCTTGGATGTCACCTCAAAGTTCCCGGCAGTGGCGTCAGAAGGGCTGCTGAAGCAGGGTTTATGCCCTCTCAGGCAGCAAATACTGATGGCTAAGGACATTTTTTATCCTTGTTTCCTCCTCCCCTTCCCCACCCTGCTGTTTCTCTCAGGAATTAACGTTACGCATGCTGGGGGGTCTGCAGGAGCATCAGTACCCGCTGGATTAAATTTTCACATAAAATCGGGTTTTGCTGGACATAATTTAACTTCATCCTATACAATCTCTTTCACACACTGTAAATACATTCCTTTAAGTCCTATTAGAGCTTATTATCAATGACTTCAGTACCATGAACTCTTGTCCACCAGAAGCAGACACATCCTTGTTACATTAAGAAGAGAACTGTGGCCTTACTAAAGCAGACTGCTATGGGGCAGGCAAGCTGGCAAGCTTCAACATCAGAACAAAATACAAACATAGCATCAGACCCTGAAGCCACAGACCCTATAGATAGGCTAACTCAGAGAAACTGAGTGGTCCTTCTCCAAAGGTGGTATATCCCCATCTAAAATTAAGTGTGGACAGGATGGCTGCACAGGATCAGGCTTGGAGGACCGGGCCTGCTGCAGATTGATCGCCTTCGCAGGGTGCTGAGCAGGCTGCTGCCCTATTGATTCCTATAGCAATAGAGGGGGCTTAGCACCTCAGAGCATCAAATTTCCAAGCCTGGAATAGACGTGGGTTCTGGAATGGATTAAAGTCACATGTGATGTATTTGGAAAGGCCTCAGTCTCAGAGCTCCATAACAGCAACCACCATTTATTCTGGTTACTACAATTCATTTGGACAGTGTTTACAATATCGTCCCCTTCCTCCACTATTAGACAAACAACTTTGATAGGTAGCCTTTTATTTTTTACAGCATTTCAGAGCAGAATAAACGCACGGCCCGAGTTATTTATGGAGTGAGCTTTCTGTATGAAGTGCCTTTGCCAAGGAAGTGTGAATTCACATAGTGCACACACTGTGTATGTTCAACCAGACAACAGTGACCCAGCAGTCAGCAGGGAAAGGGAGAAAGGAAAAACACGCATAAGACACCATCTTTCACATCTCATGTCATCAGAAAATCCTCCCCATAAACTTTAGGGACCCATGTGCCAAGCAGCATTTTACTGACTCAGGAAAGTGATCACAAGTGGCATATAAGGCTTTTCCTGCTGGGCAGAACAACAAGCAAGCAAGCAAGCTGAGGCTCCAATTCCCCATTTGTGCGTATTCATTAGGGAATGCAGTGGCATTTATCTGGGATAGTTTTGCTGCTGTTTAGTGGCCAACAATCCCACAGATGGTGGTGGACAGGCAGCCTCACATAACAGAACTTTTCTACAACTTTAGGATTAAATAAAGGAGAAGAGATCCAGAGGAAAGGAGATAGAATGTGAGATTTCTCTCTTTTTGACACCTGCTACCACACAAAAACCTTTCTACAAAGGCCAACAGAGAACTTCATTCAAAACTGACAGATTCTGACTCCTTGTAGTATTTAACACTTAAAGTTCAGGCTCTGTCCCTCTGTGTTTGTTTCATTTCTGATCCTTTATCTTACTAACGAAGTCAGCAGCGCCCCATGGACATCAACAAAAGAGCACCAGATTATGGACTCAAAAGCTTATGGAAGAGTTTAACAGTTACATTAAGATTAACTACATGCACATTTCTAAATGCCAATCTTTGACTTGTTGTATCCTTTTATTTCTACTACAACACACATAAAAATGTCCATACAAGCAGCTCCTCCTTCCTCCTCTCCTAATTAGAGCAAATATTGGGGTCACCCAATGGCTGAAAAATCCACCCCAGCACATCCCTAGCTCCCCTACAAATACAAACAACGAATTAACTCAGCACGAGAATAAATCAAAGAGGTTAAATAGCCTGTCAGAAAATAAACAACAACAAAAAACAGAAGTCAAATAAATAGACTCGACTGTGAGCTCAGATGTGCTTGTCTTTTGGAATGGACGTGGTGGAAGCATTTATCTTATATTGAAGACAGAAAGTTGATCTGAGGTCACAAAAGTGAAGAAAAATTTCAGTAACTTCTTCATGACAGAGACTGTAGTATATTACAGAGCTGCTTAGTGGACAGGTTTGTTAGTATGACTACAAGGCCTAGAATATAGAATCTCTTGGATTCTATAACAGATTTGGCTTTTAAACCACAAAGAATTGAAGGTTTTGCTCTACATCACTAAGGAGCAGCCAGCTTTCCCATTTCTTGCAAAGCGCTTTTGGAAACCATCTCCTCCATCTAGACAAGATCAAATAACGACGTTGCTTGTCACTGTAATGCAAAATTAAGTAGCGACGCTAATTTCACACGTCATGTTACTGGAATGATTGATATAAATAAATCTGGGGTTGTTTGATAAGAAATATACAAACATGTCCCTTCTCCTTCAGGGAAGTTCATACGAGCCAATGCCAAGCCTCTAATGTTTTTTTATCAGATCATTCCTCATTTTGAATATTTTCCCACGACTTAGTGCATTTTTAAACAAAAAGATAAAGCCTTTTCATAGGACAGACTTCTCCTTGCACAGTGAGTACCAGGGCAACCTCAGGTCTTTTTGTTTTCAAAACATCTGAAACCAGCCTTACTGCATCAAAAAATATGAAATAGAGGAAAAGATTTAACTCATGTCAGATTTTAGTACTTCTGCTCTTAAATTATCCTCATTTATAGCACAGCAGCACCTAAGAGCCTTCCTCACAAGAGTACTAGAGTTCCAGATGCATCCAACCCATGGCCCAGCCTGCAGCCATCCCCTGCCCCATGCCATCATGGTGGTAGCTCTGCCCAGCTGAGAGAGGTCCAGCCGTGCCCCAGGCATGTCCCCATCACTCCCAGCAACCACACATCAGGGTGCTGTTAACACTGTCTAGACTGAAACCAGGAGGGTGTAGTGCAGTGCTAACCCAAGTCATGTAAAATAGTTCAGTGCATTGCAATACATTGGCTAAACACAGACTTGTGAACTACACTGAAAAAAGTGTTTCGCAGCTAAGAACTTTCTCTATCAAACAGAGTTATTGTGCTCTTTGCATCAGTTTTTGTTTCCATGGAAATAAATAAGAGGCATTTCTTTCAGAGCAATCTATGCATATATGCCCAAAACAACTCTTCCTCTCAAACTGTGGCCCAGACAAGCCAAAAGGTGGGACAACCATGCACTAGACTCTTCCCATAGGTTGCATGGGAAGATGCTCTCTGGAAGACTTCAGACTCAAACTGATCTTCCAGTGACCTGCAAACCAAAATCCAAAGAGTGTCTTCCAGCCTGGAGATGAAGGAGACTGGCAAGAATCGCTGCTTCTCTGGATATCAAAACTACCTGAAGCAGCAGCACACAAGGCCAAGGAAACACGTTGGTCAGGACATAACATCTGCTATTTCAGGCTTTAATGCCATCCTCACGTCTAAATGATTAGAAAGACTAACCTACAAACAGTGGAAGTTCTTCCCTGTTCAGCTTCTCTAATCAGTCCTTTTTTGTGCCAAACACAGAAGTCAAATACACTCAAATTGGCACGATGTCTGGAGATAGAGAAGACCTGCTCAAAACTCAATACCTTTTGCAAATACTGATCACTTTCAATGTAGTCCCTCAGTACTGCTACGGAGTACTTATCCTTAAGTGTTTCTCTTTGGAGACAGCACACTCCTCGCAGTTGGCAGGATTAAAAGACCACCATTCCCCATGCTCGTTCTTACACAAAATACAAGCAGTACGTGCAAAGGAGAGAGCGGTAACTGATTAATTCATCTGCCTCGGGAGTCTAATTTTACAGATTTCTCAACTGCTTGCAGCATTCCCAACTGTGTGGGAGTCCAAAATTACAAAGATGAGGTGTGCTTTGTTAAAATAAACATCAACCTCAACTCCTAAGAAGGCTCTTTGGTGTTATTCGCAGCAGCTGCGGTTCGCTATGTGAATATTCCCTCCAGTCAGGGAAGCAATGCAGATGGGATAAAGCTGCTGCAGCCAACTTCATGCCGGACCTGGTATAAAGAGCCTTTTAGGGACAAAAACAGGAGGGACCGAGACCAAAAGAAGAGTCTGCATCAGGAGTTTGCAACTGCTGCTCCCCAGGAGACAGTTATTGTCATCGTGTAGAAGAAAACTAATTCTAGCTTCCTGAAATCTTTCCTCCACATGAAGATCTAATGGGACAAGAGAGGATACAGTTCAAAACCTACCTTCTAAGCCTTCTTTGTGCCCCTAAGGATTTTTGTGATGTGGGCAGGTAGGTTTCCCAGTCTGATATGGAAAGGGAGGAACTTCTTTACAGAGGAAACTATTTCATTCTTTGCTGAGATGAGTTGTATCTGTGCTGATTTG
Source organism: Excalfactoria chinensis (assembly GCF_039878825.1). NCBI lineage: Eukaryota > Metazoa > Chordata > Aves > Galliformes > Phasianidae > Excalfactoria > Excalfactoria chinensis. The sequence continues at coordinate 98,590,276 of NC_092827.1, forward strand.
TTCTTCTACTTCTGCATTATAATCAAGAACACCATAATTTGGCCAACCTTGACATCTGCTTCACTAGCTCTCAATGTCTGCAAAAGCTCTTCAACAAATGCAAGAGAACCAATTTGGAAAAGCAAGGCACTCAGATCTGGGCATTCATAATTAGAATGCTAGAAGGCTTTAGCTTCTTCTTAGGTTTCTCTGTTTGTTAACATATATACAGCAACAAGTCAGAGCTGCAAACCTGCATATCAACCTTGGATCACACAAAGGTACGTTTGCTGCTGTGGCAATCCAGATCGCCTCCTCAAACAGACCATCACAGGCCTATCCCACACATCAGTCAAAATGTGTAGTCTTTAAAAACCTCTCTGGGGAAGAGACTGCAGTGCACTACATCTTCCTTCTGAAAATGCAAAGCTATTGTTCAAGTAGCCCCGTTTTCCTGTACGCAAGTTGCCCTTCTCCTCTTTTTTCCTAGTGCAAAAAGACGTTATTCCCCTGGAAGACGTAACAAGTAAGGTCCAGTATTCCCTTTCCCTGGCTGAGGGAGAAAAGAAAAAGAAATAATAATAAAAAAAGAGGTTAACTATTAACCAAACTGTCACACCTTAGGCAAAACAAACCAGCATGATCCAGTAGGTATGCTGATTTACACGTGGCAGAGGGCTGGTCGTTTACCCCTCGCTGCGCTGAGGATTCCGAGGGGCCGTATTTTCCCTTGGTTTATTTTTTTTGTGTCAATATACATGCTGCTCTGCGCTCATGGAAAAATTACTGCTGTAGCAACGTTGTCCCTTCTGAATGTACAATCAGAAGCACAGTGCAAGACTTTCATGGAAATAACAGGATCCAATCCTTGGAGTATTTTTGAATCAATAGATCCTTTATTTATATTGTAGCTGCATTCCAATTTATCACTTGCAAATATGCTCTGTAATAAATAAGGGAAGGAAATGGAAATATTACAGCGAAATTGTAATAATTCAATTCTACCTCTGCAACATAATAAAGTTGCAGAGGGAATCTGTGCTTTTTTGGTTGCCACTAAGCATCAGCAACAACTGATGGTCTTAAGTTAACAAGCTAATATTTCATCCATGGATACCAGAGTGATAATGGCTAAATATGCCAGTCGAGGGAACGAGCACATGTGCAGCTATTTGCCTGACACAACTTCTGCTGTCATGGCCTATTAAAACCAGTTTACATGTGCATGTCGAATTTGATGAATATGTATGTGACCTCTTTCATAGCTATCACTCATTGGACTGTAGCCCTCATGGCAGAAAAAAAACAGTACCTCTCATTAAACACAGCTTGAGTTACAGGCATGTTATGTTAATATTCCTTCAGAACTTTAGGGGGTTTTCTTCTCCTTTTGATAAATCTTCAGAATGAAACAATTTACAAGTATAATTAAAAATAAACTTTCCTATTGCTCCACAAGTTCACTCGGTGAATTTGTTTTGAGGAGAAAAAACAGTAAATGAGTTTATAGATCACATTCAATGGTGGTGGCCAAATGTGACTTCTCTTAATGTAGGACCTGAAACAGAATTATGTGTTTTTCAAACAGAACAGAAATCTTTAGGTAAAAATGAGACTGTCTGGCTAGCGTCACACTTAACCCAAATCTAAATGGAGCTACGTATCAGAGCCTATAAATGTGCAGTGAACGTCCCTTGTTATCATGCAGCTGTCTGCATATTCTGCACTTAGATGGATGTAGAACATATAGTATTAAATGCATTGTAACTGAAAGGGCTTCTACCAGATTTCTCACTGAGACTGCAAAGCCTCAAGAGGTGGAGGAAAACATCCAAGCTTTTGGTGTTTACAAGAATCCAAAAGAACCTCTGAATCTTTTGAGGTTTCTTCGTTGCTGTTTAAAAAGCATAAATTACAGAGTATAAGCAAGGATGCAGCCAGATTGTACAGTCCATATATGGCAAATATTTACTCACATGAGCATTTCCACTCCATCTGCTCTGCAGATAGAGTAAATATTTCACAAACTGACACTTAATTTGGTAATGCCAAAACAGAAAAGGCACATCCACACAGGCACTGGTGCATAGATGATCCACAAGGAAAGACACAGTCTTCTCCCAGTTATATGGAGTTTGATACACCAGCAACTGGAAAAAAATAAGTAGGTTTGTACCACTATAAAACAAAGTCAGGAATGAATGAACCAGATTTTAAGGGGAATGTTGACACATCCTAAACCTTGGCCTCGCTCTGCTGGGATGAACTAGTCACTGAATGGTTCGTTTCAGTCAGTCCCATCTCAGCACTCAAATCAAGAGGCACTCGTAGTCTGAATTTCATTTTCAACAAGGCATCACTTGGTGTGACTTACTGTATTCCTGACAGTTTGGGATTCTTGATTTAGCCACTAAAGGAATGGCCAAAATGCGTTCAACTGATAAAGCTTTATCCTTGACACCAACAGGGGCACATCTCAAGTAGGGTGAGAAGCCTTCAGCAAGTGACAGAAGCCGGCACTGTATTGCTGCATTGGCATTGTATACGTTCTGGACTAAACTAGCATATGAAATATAGACAGATTTACATCACAACATGTAGCTTTGGGGGAAAAAAATCGCCCATCTAAACAATAGTTTTTAATTTTCCAAAGTAAAGCTTCACAAGTCTAATTCCTACCTTACTTGTACTAACATAAGAATATTTCATTTGTCAATATCAAAATCTTCATTAAGGTGAAAATAATCACATAATCACAGAATGGTCCGGGTTGAAAATAACCTCAATGCTCCTCTGGTTTCAACCCCCTGCTATGTGCAGGGTCGCCAACCCAACCTTGCTCATAAGGAACATTTATATTAACTGGAATTCCTGCCCCAAAGCTTTGAACAAAGAAAAGGAACTTGATCGCCCCTCCAACATTTAGCAGACTTGACAGTGCAAGCAGTTAAAAGGTATCTCAAGCCTGTATTATTGGTAGAGTTTCAAGACATGCATGAAACACTGTAAAACTTGACTTCTTTGTTTTTAAGTTATTTTTTTCAATAATAAAAGAGGCAGAGGTCTCTAGCAATACAGACTGATCGATTTGCAGTTTCTTTCCATGAATGCAACAGAAATTCAGACACAGGCAAAGGAAGGAGTTTGAACAAACTCTTGACATGTGGATAAGAAACACGCTAAGCTATGGAAGCACTGTAGGATCCATTGCGCCGTCTCATTAGACACCCAAATTCTCACAGTACCCAACTACCCTGCACTGCAGCAAACTGTGCTGCTGCTACCGAGCTCCTTTAGCTCTACAGCTGAAAACCAATTGCAACTATTTTGGTTGATTCCACAGAGCTCCTTCCCCTGCCATGGGCCAGGCAGTTCCCATGGTGTGGACACCTACACACTAGCTAATCCCTAAAGGAGCAGAGCAGACCTACCATGCAAATGCCCACCTTGCTCTGATGCTGTGCCTCTTACTGCTTTTGCCTGCTTATGACCAGCAGGATCCAACCCAGCCAGCTTAACTCAGGCAGGGCAACCTCCAGGCTGAGTGTAAAGATGCTACGGATGAAGCCCACATTTCCTGTGTTTTATTTGTTAGGTTTGGTTTTCTTTTAAATAAAGAAAGATGTGGTGTTTCTACACCACATCCGTGCAGCACGCCATTCCCACTGCATCCTTTCTGTGACAGGCTTTACTTATACATTTCTCACTGGAACATCTGAATTGTCATTCCTTGTGACATGAACATGCTTTTGCCTCATCTACCTAACCTAGAAAAACGTTATAAAATCCAAAACCAAACTGAAAATCCAAGACTGTGAAGACAGAAATTCCTCCCCCCGCCCCGTATAATCCCATGGTTTTTAATTTTCTTGAGGTTTAGGAAAATACTCCCATTGCCCTGAGTGGCAGAGAACTTCAGACAATGCTCATAAGAAAGATCCTTCTTAAGCCACTAGCCTTGAAAAGCTGGCCTTCATGGACAGTCAGTTTCTGAAGAGAAGCCATGAATTATGCAAAAGCCGAATGATACAGTTAGCTGTGCTTCACCACCGTACTGAAATAGCCTTTGCACCAGCACGTCCAAAACAAACCTTGAAATGCTTCTCCATATCCAACCCTACAACACTTTGTGACTTATATACCCTTTCGGAGTAGGCCTAAGGTGAGATTACTTACAGGCTCCAAGTTCAATTAGCGAACACACAGCGAAGGATGCAATTACTGTGTATGCAAGGTGATCTCATAAATTCCTTTTTTTGGAGGTGCGAAGCATGTAGAAATGAACACAAATTCTTCCAGAAGCACAAATGCCAGGAGTATGTGACACTGCATAACAGCTAATGTAAAAAACCCACAACTTTGACAGACTCAAAGACACAACCAAAATAGAAATGACATAACTTATGGATTTGATAAGGAAAAAGTACTGCCAGGACACCTGAAATAGATGACAAACTCAAAAGGTATCTGCTATAGCTCAGCCCAGGAATTGATACACACAGAGAGCTTTCCACAGTCTGTTTCAAAGGTTAGAATATGTCCGTATCAAATCGCAGGGCACTACATGCTTTCCATATCAGCTCTTACTTAATTAAAGTAATATTGAAATAAAATGTTCCTGTCATATTCCCTCATGGGCAAAGGGAACGGTAGAAGTATCTATTCTCTGAAATCAGATACACGTTTTCTTTTAAATAGATGCTTTCTGGGTACATATCGAGATAATTTAAATAAAACTAAATTTAATTCAATAAAAATCTTATCATTCTCAGGTGGAATAAAACAAAGAAGAGTTTAAAGGATCCCTAGGGTAATCTTCTGGTACCCACAGTTAGAGCCAAACATGAAATCTCTGCTAATAACTCTTATTTACATATATATTAAACATGTATAGCATTAAGAGATAAGTAAGTATTGATAGAGCCGTGAAGTTTAGTGGTTCCTTTGAACGCATATTTCTGAACTAAGTACCTTACTTACAGTTTAATAGAAATTCTGGTTAATTTAGAGATTAAGACGCCGATATATATTTCTAGGAATTCCTAGGAAGTTAATTATTAAAAAAGAAAAAAAAAAAACATCAGCTTTCCAAGAGGTATTAAGAAGTTCAGTGCAGAAACGTATTCAATTTACCCATATAAAGGTAATAAAGAACAAACTGTAAATGGCCAAACACTATTACATCTTTTCCACCTCCCATGGAAACAAAAAACAATCTTTCTCTAGCGTCAACTTCTTCCTCGTCACGCTATAGGAAACATGAAAAACCACTGAACTGAATTTCACAAGTCTGAGCTTTACAGAGAAAACTGTAAAACAGAACATTAAGTTTAGCCCAAGATTTGGACTTTAAGATTCAGACTCTCCAATGCCTGCACCACAGGCAGGGCCACCAACCTCCACATTTAATACCAGACCAGGCTGCCCAGCACCCATCCAAACTGGCCTTGAACACCTCCAGGGACGGGACGTTCACAGCCTCTCTAGGCAGCTGTTCCAGCATCTTACCACCCTCATATGGAAATGTAGCCCTACAGAGAGACATGAATTCAAACCTCTTTCCTCTTAATCAACGTATCTGCCTGTTTGACAACTGAACCACAGACAACCTGCATGTGGAGTTTGTGATACATAAACTGTTCAGGTCACAAGACAATACCAACTACATCTTTGGCAAAGGCAATATAGATGTGTACAATGCACATCTTGGAAGTGCTCAAGGATGAAGTTACGCTGGCAGCTAACCGATTCTCCTTTGGAAGTCCTTGGCTATGCTGGAGATGTGTCTACATCATTCAGTACCGACAAACACTTGCATGGTTTCTGCACTTACCATCCAGCACTGTGTGGAAGCAGCATGGAATCTGGGACATGACTCACTTCCTTTACAGGGATGTGCTGAGGTCTCTGAGCCACCCACCCTGCACCCAGCATGCTCCAATGTGGCCAGCACGCACTGAGCAGTGGCATTAGCCACCATCAAGCTCCATCTGTCCCCATCATGCTGCAGGATACTTATTCCTGCCACAACAGCATGAGGCTGCGCCACACAGCTGCATCTCAACAGCGTTGGCTCCCAAGGACTCATTTTCCCTGAAGGCAAATTGCTACCTTCAGCCTTAGGAAATGGTGGCCAACCTGCCACGTTAAAGATCTTGATGCATCCAGCTTTGCCTTTACGCTTCTTCAGAATGCATTCCCTAAATGGCACAAGTAGCCTGCAGAATTGCTGGGCAACCCTTCATTGCACTTTTTGCCAGCATTTATATTTGTGCTCTCCTTTTAAAAACAGTTTTCACTGGGGCAGGACTCTTTTGCCCATGTTTCTGCCTACACCACTTCAAATGAGATTAAGTTTAGGCAAAGAGAGCAGTCCGTGCTTGTGGCAGGACCGTTGTGCATTAAGTGAGTTTATTTTGGTAGCACTGTGTTCTGTCTCTAGTCACTGTCTTTTTACACATAATCAAAACACGAAGATTTATTATAGGGAACACTAAAAATATGGCTTGAAAAGAACAAAAATAAAACCACAAACTTGCTTTACAGCTGTGGCCTTAGGAATGCAACTGGATTCAGTCTGCAATGGGGAGTGGCAACTCTGTCAGGTTTCAAATGTGAGTTATCTGCACAGGCTTTCAGAAGCAAGCTCTGTAGCTCTTGGCGAAGCCCTCAGAAAATGAAAAGACTTAGAAGATGTTTCACAGCAGTGCAATGCACAGGCCATCAGATCTACAGGTCAGCCCCTAACAGTAGGTCAGCAACTGTCATATCTGTGCTGTCAGATTCTTCTTGGTCAGACTCAAAGCTAGAATGACGCAACTGCAGGGAAAGAGGGAGGGAGGGAAGGAGAGGAAGGAAGGAAGGAGAGGAAGGAAGGAGAGGAAGGAAGGGGAGGAAGGAAGGGGAGGAAGGAAGGGGAGGAAGGAAGGGGAGGAAGGAAGGGGAGGAAGGAAGGGGAGGAAGGAAGGGGAGGAAGGAAGGGGAGGAAGGAAGGGGAGGAAGGAAGGAGAGGAAGGAAGGAGAGGAAGGAAGGAGAGGAAGGAAGGAGAGGAAGGAAGGAGAGGAAGGAAGGAGAGGAAGGAAGGAGAGGAAGGAAGGAGAGGAAATGCAGAACAACCCTAAGGAGCAATTTTTGTCTCTTCATTTTAAATGTATTTGTAGTCCCAGTGGTTGTGGAGAAAAAATCAGCCTTGAAAAGGATAGTCCCTAACCAGATCACACAGGAAAAACTTAAAAACTAAGAAATGAATGCCTTCAAAGCTAATGTCATATTTTCAATGGCTGAAACTGGGTGGCATGACTGCAACCCATCACAGCACCATCATTTCCTACAACAGCCCTGCCTCCTTGCCTACAGACACTCCATTTCTTTTTGCTGTTGATGGACTGCTACAAATCTGACAATGAAGGGTCTGAAAAATGCTTTCCAGAAACATGTCAGCCCTTGATAACTGGTTGTCTGACAACCTCAAAACCTCTTCATAAGTATTCCAGAAAAACAGTGCCCCAAACTGTATTCTGGCCTGCAAGGAACACTCTAAACTCACAGCAAGAGCACCCTCTGTTTTCAAGCATCAGTGATGCCTTTCCTGGCAATTACAGTGCAGAAACATACCACTCAGTGCTTCCCTTGTTCCTCATACTTGGATTTGCTGATCCTAATAAGTCACCTGGACACCATCTTAACTTGATCAGAGAATTTCAGTAAGCTGATTTTAGGGAAGACTCAAGCATACATGTTCTCTATTGGTTAGCAAACATATTGAACAGCTATGTTACACAGTGGAAATAACTGCAAATCTCTCACCACCTCACAATTAATCAATGTAAGCTGCACATCCGATTAACTTAGCCTCAACTTATAGCAACAGGCAGGTCTGACTGAAGCTTGCTGTGACTTTCTGCATGTAGTCAGTAATATGTGCTGGGATGCCGGATTGCTCTGACTTTTCCTCAATGAGACTCCTTATTGCTTTCTCAGCTTCCAGCGGTACTGACAAAAAACCCAACAGACAAAGGAGCTGACATTACTAAATGTATTCTGCAAACAACCATTTGGCCATTTAGAAGGAGGAAGGGTTTTGTTGTGTTTTTTTTTCCACTGACTGCAATTTAGAGATTTGTGGATTATGAATAAAAGAGAACAAAACTTATTATGAAACTTTAAATTTATGAATGGCAAGAGATAATAACTTCCAGAATTTAGTTTATTATCTCTGTATGTTGTAATAATCCATCCACATAATGAATGCCTATAAAGCAAGCATAGTGAAAGATGATGCGGGTTAAAGTAGGGATGCAACAGTTTTGGTCAGCTTTATACAATAAATCAGCTTTTATCTCTTCTTTCTTTGTCTTGTGCTCTGCAACTGTGCCAAACCATTACATAATAAAAAAGTTCCATTAAGGTAGAAGTTGAAACCAAAGAGAAGCAAGGTTCAGAGGTATTTGGAACCTTTATGTGCAGATGTGATCGCCCTATCTTCCAATCAATTTGTTCCCTTTGATATAGTACATTGGCTCAAAGAAGAAGAGTTTTCATATACATACAACATACATTTCCATTTTTTAATAACTTTTTCAGAATGTTCAGAAATTGTTGGTCTGGCTTTTTATGGATTCTTCCTGAAGATAATAATAAAACATTCATGAATTTGGCAGAGGACATTCCAAACGTCCACACGTTCTGCTCAACACATGTAATATCTATACCATCTCTTCTGTCTTTAAACTCTGGAGGGAGACATAGGCTCCACAAAACACAGGAGAAAATTCTGACTGGTTTGGATTAATTTGTTTCTCTGATTCGTCATGGTCAGCAGAAATAAATGCAACTCATTAAATACACTGGCCTTCCATGTCTAGCTAGTGCTGTCATTTTCTGTTAGGAGTTATTTAAACTTGTATGGGAAGTTATTTGAATGGTGTCTATCCTTGGTCTCTCTCCTCTAGGCTCAGATGTGTTTCTACATGCAGTCTTAAAATAGGAAGGGAAACCGTGCCTGTTTCTTGTGGGCACATGTGCAGAGAGAGCCAACTAAAAGCTCCAGACTGAGCACAATGGCACAGCGGCCACTTGACTCCACTCTTTCCTGGGATGGCTGGGCCGTTCAGCTAAACAGCATCACAATTCTTAGCTCAAGAGTTAACATCCACAGAACATCCTGGATTAAACTGCAGATCTCCCTTTTCAGTTTCACAGAGAATGAAATGGGGCTCAAGCCCCATTTGCATTCAGCCCAAAGGACTGCACAGTAAACACATAGAAGCTACTCCAGGCTGTTAGGTTCCCCTAACTAAAGTATTAAGAAAAGAAACTGCTTTCCAATTTTGTTTATTTTAAACACAGCTTTGCCCGAAGGATTCAGAGAACGCATGCAATGAATTTCCCTTCCACCTGTGGAAGGGAGATGGCCTAGTCCACCCACTTAGGCAAAGCAGGATCAGCTCTAGCAGGTTGTTCAGGACATGTGTAATTAAGTTTGGATAGCTCAAAGAATGGAAACACTGCCATCTCTCCAAGGAACCTGTTCCATAGGTTCATCCAACCTCACAGCATTAAATAAATAGATAAATAATATTTTTCTAACATTTAAACAGAATTTTCACCATTTCAGTTTGTACCCATTATCTCTTATCCCACCACTGAACACCACTGGTTCTGGATCTGGCTTCTTTATGCCTCTTTTCCAGCAATACAGTTCACCCCAAGTCATCTATATCTTATCATTTGACTGTCTGCCTGTCAGTCTTTTTCAGTTTCTTCTCTGTAGCCTCAGAGTTAGTACTGAGCATCCATACCATCAGCTTTCCAGCATGAAATACCAGAGACGTAGCTAACACTGAAATAAAGACTAATGTTTGTTTGTTCATCCTGCCACCCCTCGAAGAATTTTTTTCCACTCTTCCCACCACAGAAAAGGTCAACTTTAGAACTTTAGACCTTTTTTTGAGCATTCTTATAGGTTGAGGTGAGGAGCGTCTATTTTAAGCACAATCTGAGCACAATTCACTGTTCCCTCTCACACCACTATACCTAAAATAGCAACGTCACACCCTTCGTTTTTGCTTGTTATTGACTGAGACTGATTGCATCCTAGGTTTTTCTAGCCATATAACCCTTGCAAAGATCTCCCTTTGCATACCTATTCAAAGACCAAGCACCTAATAAGACAATTCACTTCATCTGCTTGGTAACCCTTCTGTCTTGTTGAGCGCACAACACACATCGCAATTTGATAAAGGGTCAGGTCATATAGCCAGAAACAAAACTGAATTAAAAGAAAATACGCTGTCCTCATAATTGGTACTTAGATGCCATTGTGAATAATCATTTGTGTGAGAGTTTGCTGGAAAAAAAATTATCTGAAAGCTAATGCGATCTGTTGCTTAATAAACATATGAATTACAAGTAAGTATACAGGAAAGCTACGTGAGTGCATCCTTGATAATGGCAGAGGAACTACTGTACAGGTACACTTGGTTTTTATTCATATACAGTGCAAAAACGTTGAAAAAAATTGAGAGAACTCAGTCGCATGAATGGATTTAAAAGAAATGGAAAATATGCCTTGAAGTAAGATACTCCTGGTGCTCAATCTATTAGCTTAATGAAGAAAAGGTTAAAGGATAATTTATTAGTCTATAAGTATCTATTATCAAAGGGAATGAAAATTGGTAATTGATGACTCTTCAATCTAGCTGACAAAGGCATAACAAGATTTAATGGCTTGAAGTTCAAATTAGACAAATTAAGGTTTAGAACATGGTGCACTTCTTATTCTTTTTTTTTCCCCTATGCAGAGAAAACAACCAGTTACAGTTTGCAGCGGATGCTCCTCCACTGGAAATATCCAAATCAAAATCATGTCAAAAAACTCCTAATATGTGTCTGAAAGTAAGTCACAACTGCTGGACATCAAGCAGGCTTTCAGGGTAGTTCCACAGGCATTCAGTTCGCAAAGCTCCCTTCTATTCATAACATCCTAGTGACTGTTCTGCTGCTTCAGAGTTATACGGACCACGGTTTTTTTCTTCCCTGAACATATAATCCTATATCAGACTGCAATAAATGTTTCAAGATCTGGTTTGCCACCAGTCGCAATAACAGGGGAACAAAGGCAAAGAGCAGTACTTCCCAAAATGGCAACGCGCACGTGGAAGTGTGACACAAATCACTGCAGTTGCTAAACATTTTTATTGAATAGTTAAGAAGCAGAAGGCGAAGTTTAGACTCTTCTTTAGAGTAAGTAGCTGGTAAAACCTTTCTGACACTAGATTATAGTCTCTTCTTTGGCGTAACAGCTAAATAGTCATTACATTTCCCTACAGCCCACCTTTATGAGAAAAACATTCTCCGGGCACTGCAGTCTTCAACAATGGAATTGAGTATTACTGGCAGACAATATCACTTGAAATGTTAGCTGTACAAACCTCTATGATGAATGAAACAGTTATTAGTCTGCAGTGCCTCTTTTAACAGGACAAAAAAAAATGTATCTTATGCTCCTAGGTTGGGAAAAATTTCCTAGAAGGCAATATACCTCATCTAGATACAAAATATACATGAAAAATGATTACAACCAGATTATTTACATTCTTTAGTCATTAGGGATAAAGAGGAGGCTTACTGACCCATCTTTCTAAGCAACAAATTGAAAACCCTCCGTGATAAAATCTCTCTGCATTGTGATTTCCAGTTCTGTCAGATACTCCAGAAAAATGGCGTTCACTTAGCGTATCTATCTACTCAGTGACTGATTTGTGGTCTTTGCAATTTAGATACTCAGCCTCTCTTTCAACTCCACATGTCTATTACATTAGCAACAAATTGTATTAAGTGAGCACGTGCTCAGGGAGACCAGAACTGCAGCCTAGAAAGCCGGATGGCATACAGAGATTATGTTTCTCTACCCAAATGCTTCAGATGAGAGCTAAAGTTGAACTTGCGACCATTCCAGCTGGGTTTTGTTGCTGTTGGATTTCACTGCTTCTGCCCTAAGAAGCTCTGAAGTCAACCTGGTCTCCTTTACTCAATATCCTGTAATGCAAGAGCTGAGGAGAGGTTACTCCATGACTCAGGCTGTGAGTTACAGAGCATATACATGCCAAATTCAGTGCTGTTCTGCCATAGCGTTTGAGGAAAGTATGCTGCAGCTTCTGGTAAGCCTAGTACAGGAGAAGTAATATAAAAAGCCTCTATTTTTACTTAGAAAGATGAGAGCAGGGAGGATATCTGTACGAGCAACAAGAAAACTTGCTAACTTGATTAAGCCCATCTTACGCTGCTTACTGAATGCCACAGAAAATGCCACAGAACACACAGCCCACATAACTTGACATTCTGCTAGGGCTCCTGCTTGAAATTTGCAGACAATTGTTTTCTTTCTTACAGCACAAACAAGGCAGCTCGTTTCTCAGAGTAAGCACCTTAGAAAGACAAAGCCATGAAACCGAACATCTAGGAAGTTCAATTCTTCTGACTCAATGCCTACATTATTACATCATCCTATCCAGCAGCAAGGTAATTGTAGATAATGGGAAGCAGATCGACTTCTGTAATCTCCTGAAAAGAAGAGGTTACCACACTCTGCGTTTATCCTGAAGAATTTAGGAAGCTGTAACATGGAAGAATAAAATCAGCCTACATGCTGCCAACAATAAAAATCAGAGGTCATTTAGGATATATGATGGTTAAAGCATATGCGCTACCAGATATCAGCTGACCAACCTAAGGGAATGAACACTGTGAAAAACGTCAATGTGAAGAGGGTGGGGGGAAGAGGGTCATTAGTGCAAGATGCTTGGAATATCAAGATGCAATGAGCAGGACAGAGCTGCTGAAGAGAACACTCAGGGGATGCAGCATGAAGATCTCTGGACTGAGCAAAGTGTCGTGGTCAGGGAAGGATAATAAAAAGACTGGAACATACACCATCTGGTATAACAGAAGGGAGGATGGGAAACATCAACAGGGAGTTCTATTTGCTAGGGAAAGCCAGACGGTGAAAGCATTGATTAAGATTATTTTGTTGATTAGGTGGTACTCTTTGATTTATGTGCTGGTGAAGGAGCAGCATTTACTGCACAAAGGCTGTGCCATACAGGGAGCTGAACCTTGGAGCTTTTTCAGCTCCCCCAGGGAGCTGAGAGGGAGGGTCACACACAAGTAGGGTTCACTTGTACATTCAGGAGGTGACACATTCCAGGGGGAAGACAAGGAGCTGCAAGGATTTGTGGCACTGAAATGACTCATCTCTCCCTGAAGCATGGAAGTGGCGTATAGGGGGATATCAAGGCTCTGTGGGGAGAGAGCTGCAATAAAAGAAGCTGGAAAGGGGTGGCAAATATATGTGTGCACATATGTGTGCACATATGTGTACCTTCATATAAATTCATCCATATCACTTAGGTGCATGTGCGTATGGATGGATGGATTCATAGCCATCCAAGGCCAAATCAACAAGAGATGTCAAGCTGTTGAGCTACACTGCACTGACACCAAACAATATACATTTCCTTTACACAGAGATCCAGGCTGCTCCTGAGACAGAAAGGGTGAGACTGGAAGCAGGCACAGAGATCAATGACTCAGATTATAGTTGCTCTCAGCTTCAAAAGTCCTCAGTGACAAAACACAGCAGGAGCAGTGCAAAGGGTATAGGATAATACAGCTGATCGGATAAATTTAGTACCTACCTCGCTGAAAGGTGGGAACCCGTGTGGATAGAAAGCCAAGAAATAAGCCAGGGATTTAAGGAAGAGAACTTGCACAGCACAGTGTTATCAGTCAGTATAAATCTATCATGGATTAAGATGGGGACAATGTGACATCAGCTGCAACGCACAGCCAGTGAGTCAGCAGAGGGAAAAGGGCAGCAGGTGAGCAGCAGCACAGAAAAATATTAGGGTCACCAGGAATAAGTCTCTGGGAATGTTTTTGTTATATAGGCTAGAGAGGGATGAGAGGTAGGCTTTGCAAAAGCCCACTGGCACAGCACTCTCACAGTAAAAACAACGACCAAAAAACCCAGAACATCTGAATGCCAGCAAAGCCTGGGGAAAAAGCAAACAAGTACTTAGTTGTTGTATAAGTACAAAGAGAACACAAGAACACTCAACATGCTCAGCTCAGAGGGTGTTTTTCACCTTAATACATAGGATGTGTTTTTTCTTACTACACCAAAACCACCATTTAAGGAAAATCTTGTTTTCCTGCAGGTGAAGTGCCAGGAAGTGAAGAAGTGTCAGATTCACACAGATTGACCCACCAATAAACACGGACACATTCCTTCACAGCTTGCAGATCCCATCAGAAGATGCTGAGCAAGCTCCAGTTACTCCAGATAAACTGAACACAGGTTAAGTCTAACACAGGTAGGTTACAAAGGGAGTGAGATCCACTAATGTCACAGCACAGACAAGTATGAATTCCCTCTCCATTCCCTTTGAACTATCTGATTGGGAACGGCCCTAAATATTACAAGTATTACATTCCACTATTCAATAAAGTTGTGCCGAATAGAATTATCACCTTGAAATTACAGGGTAAAACTCCCTATACAAAAACAGATTAAAGACAAATTAGACTGTGGGCCAGGTCACTATGATTGTTAATTAGTGATAATGGAAATACAATTAGCATAATGAGTTCCAATTACTGTATATGGAGAAATATGAGCATACTGCTTTCATAAATCTTGGTTCCAGGAAAAATAGAATGCATCTGGTTTAACAAAGCATGCCCTTCTCCTTTGCAAAGAAGCTTCCTGGTAAATATCTTTTTATGAAGCTAAACCTTTCTTTTGATGGGTTGTGATTTGGAAAAAAAATAGAAGAAGAAGAGAAAGCGACAGAATGGATTTACCCTGTCTGATAGCTAAACAGTTTTGTATTAGCTTGGCTTCTGTTTTAAGCTTCCTAGAAAATCTTACCATCTGTTTCTTCAATCCTGGGTTAAACAACAAAAGACAAAAATCATTGACTATTATATCAAATGCACTTATTGTCTTTGAAATATCTCGGGGTTTCCCCCCTTTCCCTCTTTCTCCTGATAAGCCGTGGGATTGGAAAAGCCAATTATATTCACATATTTATACAATTCCAAATGGCTTTTCAGAATCGTCTGCAAAAACAAGCTGATGAAAGACAACAGCTTTGCAAACAGCAACAGCAGCATGTCTGAGGGTTACTTCTGGAAGGAATTCTTTTCTTTCTGCAGAGCCAACCACCATTTCTTTCCACAGCAGTTTGACACCTGCGCTACAGCAGGTACAATTGGGTTGGATTAAGTGCGTTACTCATGGATTTAGTTAAAAAAGGGGGGGATCGGAGTTATGAATTTGTAAATGCTGTGGATTGCAGAGCTAATGGAAACAAAGTCTTAGTAAAGCCCTGCATACCTACAAGCTTGACTCCAGAAAAAACAAACAAAAAAACCTCAAGCTGTTGTTAACCATCCTGTTATGAAGCTCCTTGCTGTTTCTATGCATCAGAATTTATTCAGGGTTAACATAGGCAAGGACTGAAGAATAAGAGGAAGCCCAGCCACATGTGTTTAATTGCCCACCTGGCCTTTCTCAACCTCTAAAGCCTCTACTGAAAAGCATTAAGGCAAACTATAAAAATCATGGGAATGGGAAGAAAAAGTGGACTGCCTGGCAACAACAGGTCACTCTTACACCTGCTGAACTGCAGGCTGAGCAGTGCTTGCACTGGTGACGTGCCAGCAGTGTGTTAATTACATGTAGCTGTAGATGAACTTTCTCCTCTCAGAACAGCCATGGTACTTTGCAGCTATAGTGCAGTAGCAGAAATCAATTCAGAATACATCCATTTTGTCAGCCTCCATGACACCATGTAGCATCAGTGTCGCTTCAGAGGCTGATGAAACATATGGATTTGGCAAAACATATAAGGAAGAAGAGACAGGAGGTAAGGAGGTATCCTGGCTACCTACTGAACCTTGCAGAGCATGAAGGCTTGTCCTGCTCATGGGACTGCTGCCTGATGAGAACCCTTTTGCTTCACAAACTGAGTATGCTCTGCAGAGAGAATAAGATTCAACTTTTGTGATTTTAGCCCTCTAAAAATAAAGGAGAAAAAAAGAAAAAAAAAGAACACTGAAAAATGTCAAGATAGTGATGGCTCATATGAATGTCAGCACAATAGCATTTCTATGCTTTCAGGTTGCTATTTTAAAGGCCTAGGAAAGTACACAGAGCAAGTGAGTTAGAAGAACAGACTGACAGCTAAGAAAAGCAGGCTGTGGAAGAAATAATGAGTGAACACGTCACTAAAGATCGTATCTTGACACATATGCACAACGAGGCTGAATTCAGTGTGTACAGGCAATCATAATTCTCACATTACTTCACTTTGCAATCCTAGCAAAGGCCTTTAAGGGTTGTTGCGTGCTTGGTTATATTCATCTGTGAAATGAAGATATCTCAAACAAGATCACTCCGATAGGCACAGTGTCTGAGCACAATGAGAGGCATTCTCAGTGATAACAAAGCTTACGAGATAAGTGGATGAGCCAGACAGCGAAGAAGGAGGCGGAAGCACAGAGACACAAATACCTTTCCTCTGAGCACACACAGGTGTTGGCACACAACCGGACCAGGAGCCTTGCCCATTGACGTGCCACATGACTACAGCAATAAGAAGAAGCCTCACGGGGAGCATCTAAACCATTTTGCTTATTATGGGAAGACAATAATCTGCCCCTTCCTGAGCATGGCAATCCTTCTATGGAAGGGGAAGGTTCACTGGGACAACAGACCCACTGCCAGTTGGAGCTGTCGTACAGATACCAGCAGAGCCCACTCACTCCTGTGCAAACCCAATGCAAATCCACGTTACTTTGAATTTACAGCATCATCCTTCAGAGCGCAGGCATGTATTTCCACAAATGAATGATCTCAATCAGAAAACCAGTCCTGTGGCAAGGGATACATATGGCCATCACTCCCAAGAACAGCTGTCAAGCACTAGCCCTGCCCACTTCCCACTGTGCAACGTCCGTGGTTGCTCAGTCAAGCGAATGACCTTATAAGCCCACACAGGTCCAATCTGAACTGAAAATTACCAGCAAAAAAACTTGTTTTCCTTAAGACTTTCAGCGTAACGGGGAGAAATAATACACTTGGACTGCAAGTGAGTCTAAATGGCTTTTGTTACAGTTCTTTTGAGTATAAAATCTCTCTGTATGGAAATAAAAAAAGCTCTTTGGAAAGACGAGTGCTAGACCCTCACCCTCTCTATCCAAAGCATGCTGTTCAATTCAGCATGTGCTTCACTGAATAAATAACACTCCCAGCCATGATGCTCTCCCTTCAATATGCTTAAGTATTGATAGATTGCACTGCTTTATTTTAAGTCTGCCTGGAACTTGTGACATTTGGCCAGTGACTTGGTAAATGAACATGGAATATTTGACCCATGCAGCTGAGATTACGCTTTATTTAGGCCGAATGGACAAGATTCTTTGTTGTACTTGAAAAACCTGACAGATCCAGCTAACCTTTGCAACTTGATCCCTGGGGTATTTAGCTATGAGGAAAGTCCCACTCGATGATTACTGAATCTCAAATCCCTTCAGCATATACACCCGTAACTAGGTGCTCTAGTGGAACCTGTGACACAGGAATCTGGCAACTAAAGGACATTCTCCCAGACTGCTTTCTGATTTATGTAGACCTGCCATGGAGTGACTCATATAAGTGAAAGAAATCTGTTTAGGACTTAAAAGACATGAAACTTGACAGACATTCAAAGTAAGTCAGATTCAGCCATTTCATGTTTTATCTTTTCCTGTGCTGTATCTCTAAAACAAGATTAGCTAACATGGTGAGGGGCCAGTGGGAGGGATAAGTGGGTACTGGATCTGGACACAGTCTCCTAGGAGGGGTCTGCTACCCCTAACCTCTGATTTGGTGCTTCAGCAATGTATTTTTCACTATGCTTTGATCTCAGCTGACATTTTTAACTTAGTAACGTTCTCCAAGACAATCTCAAGGCTGTAAAATTACATTACTCAATGCAAGAAATACTTCTCAGCAACAATCCTGCTTAGGGCTTTTGAGATACATTTCAGTATCTCAACAGGGTAATAATCGCGGTGCTATTTGTCAAACATATATGGGAGCCAAGACATTGACGACTTGCCCTGTATTGCCAACTCCATGAATATAGGAAGTCTGCTGAGAAAATAACCCTTCCAACTCTTCACAGTGTTCTCACTAAATATTCAGGGGATGTCCCATACCGATAGGAGGTGTCCAGTTAGTGTCAGGAAGAGAGATGCAGAGAAGTTTTGGATCGAGTCTTCAGGGCAGTATTACAGTGTCTATTTTCCATTCTCTCACACATACACACACACAGCCCCCTCCCAAGCCTATCACAACCCAAGCAAACAATCAGAAACAATCCTTGTTCTGTCTCTCAGACTAACAGACAGCTTTTGCAGTTTAGCATGTTTAACCTCTCTTCACGCAACTTAGGGTCTGTTTGAGTTTAGCGCTGGAAATGCTGAACCCTCCCAGGCTATCCAATGCAGAAGGGCTGGTTGAGAGAAAGAAGCAGCCAGAAGAGCTGTGCACAGCAGACTAGGGCAGCACAATACTCAGCTACTGAGAGTCAAGGTTTCTAGCACATCATTAACTTAGGTCTAGCAATCATCAGCAATATCTTCCATTTGTAATAATCCATCTGGGCCATAAACGGTCCATAATGCGGTTGAATTAGCACCCCATTCAGAAGCCTACATACTGGGTTTAGTACATTATATCTCACCATTAACAGTGTCTTCTGACTTGGTGGAGATTTTGTATTCAATACATCTTGGTGGTACCAGAACTAATTAAAGTGCTATAGATATTAGTTACAATTCATAATAAGTTGGTCTGTGCGTTAAAATATCACAGCTCAAGTCCAAACTGTCTTACGCATCCTGTAGCTACACAGGAGATATGTCAAAGGAAAAGTTATTCTCACATTTCACTAGTTGCACTTACTTTGTCCTTCATCCCCATGAAGTAGAAATGTGCCGAGCAGAGGGTATCTCCTGAAATGAAACAGACACTATGATCAACACGTATTCCAATTCCTATAAATGCTATTTCATGTAAAAACCTCAAAAGTCCTTCACATAGACCTGCTTATCAGTTTATTTAGTAGTATAATGCTGTATCACTGCAGCATCTCTGTGTACAGACACACCCTGCTACGAAGTTCCCTTGTAAAATGCCAACAAAAAAAAGACAGTAGAAAAGACAGGAATTGTTGGGGTTTATTGGCCCTGGATATAGCTCTGAGAAGCTGTCCCACTGATATTGCAAGGACATCGGCATGAACAAATCAGTAACTGGAAAATAATCACTGATGAGGTTTCAGCTACAAAATATTCTTTTTCTCCCCCCTCTGCTTTTATTTTATTTTATTTTTTTTTTTAAGCATTGCTCTTCCTCTGGAAGGGGATAGAATGTGGAAAAAAAAAAAATCAGCTGCAGCAGCAAGACTGACAACATACTGACTTTCTATCCAGAGCAATTTCCCTTGGGGTAAATCTAGCACTGAACCCTACAGGGAAATGTAATTCTCTTCACCAAGTGTCAGAATCTTACTCCACGACTCAGAGGTTTGGCTGCAGATCATTTATTTATTTAACAACAGGGCCTATTTTTTACATCACAACTATTGTTTACGTCTGTGGAACGGCCTTTTTATGTTTTGTTTTTTCTGATGTTGCGGATGAACATCAAACATCATAACGAAAGAAGCCATCCATGAGGTGCACCGCACCACAGATAGATTATGCAAATAGCTTCACAATCGACCATGCAAATAACAAATATAGGAGAGGTACAATGATCTTTAAATCCCACACATTGTAATTGTTTGCTTTTAATCTTTTACATAACCTTATTAAACATTTCGAGATGGATACATTCTCCCACTGAATCTGACAAACATCTGGTTTACAATAGAGTCATGAGACGAAATTCCATCCAGAATCACATTTGCTCTTCGACATGCTTTCTCCCACTATCATTCAATAACACACAGAACTTCTGTGTTTTGTCTGGGATGTAAGACAGTGCAATGATATGTTTTTATTAGGAATAATGCACAGCCCTCTCCCTTATACCATTTAAATCTGCTATCTATGGGTAGGTATAGTCAAATATATTGATAGCCTCCCTCGTGGGTTCTGCTGACACTTGGGTTTAATTGTAGTGAACTTTGAATTCCTATCTTAAGGTCAGTTATTAACTATTGATGGATTCTCCTTTTCTCCATTTAATGCTAAAGTATTCATACTAACCAAGATGGATGGGAATGCTGAAGAAATTTTTCAAAGCCACTGCCGTGCATGATACCCTTACACTCTTCCTATGTGACAAACAGAAAGCCCTTTTCTAAAGGTGGTGATTACTCATGTTCAGTCTGAAAAGGAAAACGCAACACAACGCTGTGCTGTTGACTTCTCGACACTTTTTCTTCTCCCGGTATTATCTCTCTAGAAACAAAAGGTCTCGCACGCCGCTGATTAGGAGAAAATAAATAAAACTTCCTCTGGCACAACCTTGGATGCCAACCTTGAAACCAAATGGGGTCAGAATGCAGAGGAGCAGCCACAGCACCACACAGCACCCAGCCCTGCTGACAAACAACTCTGCTCCTCTGGGTTTCCCAGAAGGAAAAAAGAGTGCCCCTCGGAGATTTATAAACACATACATAATAAATGGGAGGCTGAAGTTTAAACTGTTATGAAGCATTCTCTACTCCGCTTCCGAAGTCCTCTGTGATTTAAAGAGCTGACATTTACTGTGTGCAGGCCTATTATTCAGAATGACTGTTTGTGTATAGACAATATTTTAAAATGGCTTGCTGTAGATGAAAAATTCTTATTAAGTCAGAAAAACCATTTAAGTAGGTAACACTCTCCCAGTTTAGACAGCTATAAGTCTTGCTGACCTGCTGTAGGAAAGGCATGGGGATAGGAGAGCCAGGCCCCATGGGTGCCCAGATGGTGCACCACAGGCACTAGGGAAGGCCATGGTCAACTTCTGGTCTCCTCTGAAATGATGAAGGCTGTGGCCACAGATAAGCATTTAAACCTCTTCTATCACACAAGCTTTGACAAGCTTCGGATCTACAAAAATATTTGTCCCCACTGAAGCCACTGGGGCAACTCATATGGTCCTTAAAGCATTTTGGTAACAAATACTTAGCAGCAACCAGCCAAGCAGTACCCTGAGACCTGCTGTGTCAACATATCCCTTGCTAGGCCAACAGGTTTGCCAACCTCAGCCTTCTCCAACTTGCTGCTTTCCAGTCCCCCTGGCAATCAAGCAGGACATATCTCCAAACTATATTCCCTGTGCACAACCTACTGCTGCAAGGCCCTGGAATTGGACAGAAATCACCAGAAACTGCTCCAAAAAAAACAACACAATTGTAAGGTGAGAATAATACAAGGATGGTGGTTGTAAGGTAGAAATAATACAAAGGTGGTAATAATACAAGAATAATGGTAATACGTATCCAAAAGATTATCTATAGGAAAAACTCACCAATATGGACGCCTTCAGTCTAGCTGAAAAATGCTGAGGCTGATTACCCAATGTCCACAAAGGAGCAAACTCAAAGAGATGCTACCTTAGTGGTGGTCAGCCCTTAAATGAAGTCTAGGAGAGGTGGAGTCAAGTTCCACCCCTTCCAAGAGCACAGCTGAATTACTTTCACCTGTGCTCCCACAGCTGACCCGACACTTGCCTCAGCTGATTAATCAGAGGTTCAGGCTGTGACTACCAGTTTCCCATACAACAATCAAAAACACCAGCATATAACTGGATGACCAGAATTGAAGTATACACGCGGTGTTTTGATTTTACACTGTAATTATTAAAAACACTCCTAGCAGACCTAATAACTTGGCTTTGTACAATATACCAGTGGATCTCAATGTACCTTACAAAGCACATTCACACCCACATTTGGTCAATGCACCACTTGCATTCCATCCATACCTGAAAGTATCTTTTTTTGTTGTTTTAATATGCGGTTTTTTTGTTGTTTTTTTTTTTTTTTTTTTAGGTATTTTTATCACACACAGTGTCACAGATAACAGAAACAACAAAAACAGTGATATCTGAATGTACGACTATCAACATGACTGGATATGTTTCTCTAGCATGCAAATTATTCTATGCAAAAGATAACATGCATTTTATTTTACTGTTGCTATATTTGGTCATAATGCCCAATTCAGGGACCAGTTCACACATAATATGTGGATCTGGCTAAATACAGCTTGACTCACATTTTTTCAAGGCAGTATATATTGATCCGGTATAAAAAAATATCCTTCTTGAAGCCAGTCCACTAAAATCTACACTTAATGCCTTCCATAAGATTTAAGTGTAGATTTAAACTGGAGACTTTTAAAAAGGGGATTTTGAATCCGAGCTTTACATTCAGACTTCTGTGTTCTGATTTTTTTAGAGGTGAGATGTACCGTCACTGTCCACTGATATCAACTGAAAGAAAATAAGATACCACACTAACAGAAAAGCAGAGCAGAATGGACACGGCAAGCACGATGCACATACATAGTATGCACACCAAAGCACTTGAATGCTTTACATCAAGCGGCAGCTCTACTACCTATATTGCTCAGGCTTCATACACAGCCCTTACATGTTCTAGCCCAGTTTATCCAGCACTCTCTTGGCCAACATCCTGGAAAGGACCAAGTATTTTCATAGGCTCTGGGCCATTCCCAAGAGGCACTCTTCACATCATCATCTTAGTTTTGAAGGCAAAAAATGTTTAACAAAGCAGGCAGCTTTGCGGCCAAGAGCCTCAGTGCGACAGAATAGCCTTTGATATTTAATTCCTAATGCACATATATATAGCTAAAGAGCTTGGTTGCTCTTAGACACAACAGGAAGACCTACAGGAAAAGCAACATTATAATAAGAGAGCTTCTGGCAACTAATTTAATCCTCTCTTCTCTTGAATTTCTTGTACCGCAGAATAGAAGTTGCAATGAAAACCCAGAGCTACCATTTTTTACAGAGCAACTACAGAAAAAATCTAAACAAAGGGGAAAAAAAAGAAATCACAGCCAAACTGTTACTCCTAATCTACTTCTCTGTGAAGGGGATGAAATGACTAATCGCCAGCAGCTGATCAAGAAGCAATTTAATCTCAGCTGAGGCCTGTGAAAAGTCAGCAGAGACAAAAAGCAAAGAAAAGCAGACAAATGTTAAAAGATTTATCCTTCCATCCAAGGATTTCAGATTGGAAATGGAAAAATATTTTCTTTCTTCTCTTTATAAATCACATGCTTTGATACCCGCTATTTTTAAATACTGCCTATGAAATATTAGTACTTCAAAACAGATTTAACAGGTCTTAGGAGTTCCTACTGAATAGATAATTTATGAGAACTTTTGGCTTCTGTAGTTTTATTAAAAGCATGGAATGGAATATAGTACTATTTGTGCACCAAAAACCAGCGCATTACCCAACCACTGGCAGCCATTCCTCTAACATACATAGCTCTTAATCATCTGGCTTAGGCATTTTTCCTATTTGTGAAGTTTTTATCTTACTTCTTGGTGTTTCGTTTTTTTTTTGTTTGTGTTTTGTTTTAGCTCAGTTAAGCCAATGTTATTTAAAACACAACACTGCACATGTCGTTTGGGTGTCCTTATTGATCTCTTTAAAGGCTTTCTTTTTTTTTTTTTAATTGTAAAAAGAAGAATGCACATAATGCACGGTTCTACAAGCAGATTCCCTTTAATAAACAGAGAAGGGGGGGGTTACTAAAAACAAAATGTTGAAGGGCAGAAAACAAGCAAGAACTTCTTCGTCTTCACATCCGCCTCATACGAGGTGTAAGTTCTGCACTACGAGAATCCTTTTGTGCTGGGTAACTGACCCCTTTTTCAGGCCAGCACATTCACTTTGCAAGGAAAATATCCTCCCAAACTCAGGCAAGTGGATTTTCCTAGCAGACTGCTCGCAACTTTTTCCCCATCCCAGCTCTGATCTATCCCGATGTGCAGGGCTGCAGCATGCGACAAAGCGAAGCCGTTCACTCAGGTTTGAGCGCAACTCTTCCTTGAGTTTTCCGAGAGCATTTCACACCTTTGATTTCTTCACTGCTCAGTTTTTTTATTGTTATTCCTTCCATTTTTGCACACATGTATCTAGTACGCAATAGAGAAATTTTCCTTATGTTTTAAATATCAATAATAACAATAAACTAATATATTCCTAACTCCTTCCTACAGTCTCTGAAGCCAATGGAAACAGTGCTTTGTCACTCCAGGGAAAGTAGGATCAGGCCTCAGCTTTTTGCAGCACTGAAAGTGAATAGCAAAGCTCCTAATGACTTCATTGGGACTTGGATTTAGCCCTGGCAGGAAGCACAGCCATAAAATCATAAATTCAATAAGATGAAATTCCAAGTGAGTATATTTGGTAGAAGGTGAGGACTGGAAATGTGCAGAGAGGAAAAAGTCCAAAACCAACTGTCTACAGCTGTTAAAAAATGAGCTGGTGTCATGTTGGTAACCCTTTAAAATAATGGTCTAATCATTATTAATTCCTTCGATATTTAATGCAATAACATTAATCATGATGAACTCATTTGGTATTAATGTGAATGTCAGGCGTACCACTCCACATACACACACATCATTTTGGGATTAACTTTTCACTGTATAATTCTTTTTGTATCCTTCAGAAAGAGCTGAGGATGGTTGTTTTGTGACTTTTGACACAGTGCTACTTACACACTACTTACACAAGTGCTTTGCATTTCCAGATTTTGATAGCATCCACAAATGCCTGGTCTTCTGGGGTTACCACTTACAGTATCTAGAGATGAGAAGAGCAGAGTGGAAGAGAAGCCATTGGCAAAAGCTACATGAAAATGGGATGATTTTGCTCTTAGTTGCCTTTTTCCAAATGCTACAAGCATACCCAGAGAGTCCCATGGCTGATGGAAGGTGATATTGTAATACTGAAGCTAACTGACAGCAACAGAGGGTTTGGGCCACTGACAAATCTTCTTGGTCAAGAATAACACCAGTAGAGCTTGGTGGTTTGCAATAACCAGATAAAGAAAGTCTGACGGCATCACCCAGGCGACACTTCCAGAGAAAGGATCTTCTGGGATGCCTACTAGCAGCACCTAAGATGTACAAAACGCATTGAGAGGACGCTTACTTCCTTGATAGACACACACTAAGATAATGACATCAAATCACTGGACATGGAAGAGATGGCTATTCTTGGGGATATAACTGCAGCAAAAGACAGTGTATGGAAAATCCACATCATCAGGAAGCCATCACTGAACCTTCTTAATTTCCAGCTAACATATACTTTAATTTGTGTCTGCATTTCTAATGTATCGTGCTAGTTTAAGTCATACAAATGCCACGTTACAGCTTTCTCACCCACTCCCAATGAATACATCCCTTTGCTGCCTTTCACTTCTTTCTGAATAGCTTGGCATGCTGTTAGTTAAAATTCATTCTTTTAAAGCACAATATCCATTTAGCTTCTATCCTCTGAACTTTATTCATTTATTATTAACACTGAAAGCCAAAGTGCATGAGAGAAGTTCAGTCCTATCGGCGTTTCGGATGAAAGTAATGTCTCGGTATATTAGCAGTACACAGCACTATCATACATAAAATGCTGCCCAGTCCTCCAACAAAGCAGCCGTATCCCAGTGCCTAATAGGATCACTTACTTCAAATGTGACACCACCTTCTTTGAAATATTTGTTTAGATTTCATAAACATATGAAGCTTCTCAAACTCAAACAAAACCTCCGGCCTCCAGTCCAAGCTCTGATTCTAAAGAGCTTTCCGTTCAATAAATCAGAATCTGAATCCAACATTTTTTTTTCTCCTCTGGCTTGCTTTTTTTTTTTTTCTTTTGGATAAAAATAAATGTCATCTGGTTTTGACTGCAGATAATGAATCATATTAAGAATTTTAAAAGCACTATTCTCTTTTTTTGAGACCTAATTTCAGACCTATTAACACTTTAATATGAAACAGAAGCCCATCATTTCATTAGAAAAAGAATAAGGCCCCTCTTGTACCATATGTTGTTTCTTCCTTTATAAAAAAAAATCCTTTTGAAACCCTAGATTGGGCAGCATCAGAGCAGAATGTAGATCTGGCACAAAGACAATACATAGGTGAGCAGGCATCGTATCAGAGAGATTAACTATTTCAAGCAACGTTACCGGTTTCCAGCAAACACTCCTTCACATTCCTTACTAAAATAAATGATCCAACTTTAAAATAATGTACCATTGCAACACACCATTGCAACACACAAAAAAAACCCCTCCTGGTGGGGGAGACCCAAAGCACTTGAAATGCTCGCATATCCTCTCCACAAACTTGACTACCATCACCACGAGGACACACAGCTGCTCCTTCACAAGTGCTTTTTGGCACGTTGTGTATTTGTGAAAGAAGTAAAAGAAAACCATAGCTGCTCCTTTTCAATATTTACATTTTAGAAATGGGAATGCCTTTAAAACACACAGAACATGAATGCAAGAGCTGGTGTGATAGCAGAGAACCTTATTGCACATAATTAACAGACACATAATGTCTGGTTACTAGTAATTTCCTTCTAGCTGAGTAAGGAAATAATTTAATCATGTTGATCAAATGAATCCCATGAGCCCAGCGTAACATTATGCTTTTTTTTTTTCCCCTCTCTAAATCTGCATTAGCTGATAAGAGTCTAGTTGGTGAAATCACAGAACCCAACCTCGTTTAGGTATCCCTAATAATACCTAAAATATGGCTATGATTTTAGTAATTGGTTTCATCGAGCATTTCAGTGGAATATTTTCTAATTGCTAGTGCTGACTGCAAAGGAAAAGAGCAGGGAGAAGGAAGAAAGAAATAACTTGGCATCTTCATTATTCAGAACAGAAGCAAAATGTGTTTTGAAACTGCATAGTCCCCGTTTCTCCCTGTTACAGCACGGAAGGTATTTCTACAAAGACCAGCAAAAACGATTATACCCTTTAAATACTTGAGTGTAGAGGAGCTAACGGTAAATTACAACTACTCTCCCCCTGTCAACCCCAAAAATGTATCCAGGTATACCTCAGAAATAGGTAGAATTTCCTTTTTTTTTTTTTTTCCCCTCTCACTGTCATTTTATTTCATAATACATCATTTGCCTTGTCATTCCAGGGTTTCACAGCAAAGCCTTTTGTGGGATTCTGCTATTGTTCTCTTTGAACTACTTAGAAAAAAGCACTGAACTACCTTCTGTGCTATCTCAGGTAGTTTCCTATAATGAGGTGATATAATTTAACACTTACCATAATACATTTTATCCACCTATTGTTTGCTAAATAATTCCTGCAATAACACTTTTATTCTTTCCATAATTCTTTAGGGTAATGCTGGAGGAATAATATTTTTACAGCGGTGATTGATGTAGGATTCTCCAGCGTGAATAGACCCCATGAACACAGGTTATTGATAAGCATAAAAAAAGCTGTATGAAAAGAATATCAGGGATCAAAGGGTTAATACCATTTTATGAGGTTGTAAAAATCTACCTCGAGAATCTTGTGTTAGCAATATTCTTTGTGTAAGATGTATGTTATTAAAACAAGTAGCAGCATCTGAATTAAAGTGACAGTATGATGGATGACTAGTGAAGTGGAATCAGAGTCGTTTGCAGCATTTTGGGCTAGATGTGGGAATTCTGCCTCAGAGGTAGGGCGCTTGGCAGACACATTGATTCCAGGCTGACGCATGTTCATAAATATGCCCCTAGAGAGGTGTGGCCTAGTAGAATTTACAAAATTATGTTCATGAATTATTTAACATTTATTTATGGATGCTATATTTAAACAGCATTTGCAAAGGCGAATGGACCGTAGCATACATAGTGATCTTTAGATAATGCAAATTCCGCACAAGACAGGGGCGGTTTGCATACCTCACGGAGAGGCTAAGTCCATCAGAACTAAGTAAGTGATATGTCAGCGTCGTGGCATTATACCCTGCTGCCTGCCGCTCCCCAGGGAGACCCAAGATTCCTGGAAATACCTGACAGGTTGGCAGTTACGACCTCTGCAAAAGAGAGCTCCTCTGACAGAGCTGCTACAGCGGTGGAGGAGACTCCTCCTTTAAGGACAGGCTCCAGAATTACTCTTGCAGCCACCATGCCTGAAAGCCTGCTCACAATACAGGCTGTGAACTGAAATTCCAGCCCACGCGTGATATCAGACCCTACTCTTACCCTAACGCCAGAGGTGCAAAATAAAGCCCTCCCGAGCACAAAACTCTAAAGTGAAGCTGCACAGGAAAATCCCAGCCTCGTTCTGTTGTGCACATATTTAACTCACAGCCCTTTATTATGCGATTGAGTACTTTCTCAATGAATACCACAGATTTCTCTCTGCTGGATCTGCACAAACAACTCAGCGCACCTGGAGAGCACAAGATGAATCCGTGCTGCACAATGAAATGCAGCCATAGCAAATCTTCTAGAGAAATGTTTGAAATGAAACAGAATCCCATGGTAAACGCAGTGTATCTTGTTCTGGAAGGGATTACCTCTGAAAGAAAGGAAATCTTTCATTTAGCGCTACACTGATAGTTTACCGTTTACCCTCTATTTACACGCCGTTACATTCTCCCACTGTGTCATCTCTTGATCTTCAAAAGATGTAATTTTTACATTTAATTCTCACTGTAGGAGATATAAACAACGCTGTCATGTGGAAAATCTGCTTTTTGTTTTGTTTTCTTTTCTTTCTTATCCCAAGCAGTTGGTTTACAAGGGTAGGTTCCTGCAGAAAGCAAGGAGAGGTACGCAACGTACAGCTTCAGGAGGCACAAACCAGAGATGAACCAGGCCATGAAATGGTGCCTTGTGTTCTGGAGAGGCACTTCTTAGGTGATGGTCTGTATGAATGAACAAAGCAAACATCCTCCTCCTTGCACTCTCAGAGAGAATTATGTAGTCTCTCTGATGCTTTCATATGTTGTCGACACAGAACATAAAGCTCAGGTCAGAGGGAAGGAAAAGCTATTTGTGGCCACAACAACTTTTGTCCCACCAGTAGAAGCTATCTTGCTGTGTCTCTCCTCGGTACTTTGCAATCTCTAACGCGTGTAGTTTCCTAACCCTCCTAGGAGGCTGGAGCAACATTATCTCATATTTTGTAGATGAGAACTGGGGTGGAGTGAAATTACCCAAGAAATTATATTCAGCCTCTGAGAAAGAGAGAAGAGACAGTTTCTCATGGTATCTATCTTCCCAAACCCTTATTTTCCCGACTAGCTGCTTAATTGCAGCGGTCCTAGACCAGGTGTTCTGAAAAATAAAATGCTCAGGTGTTCTTCCAGGGTTGAATTCAAGCATGCTTCCAGTGCCTGTGCTCTGATCCATCCCACCTCCCAAAACAATAACAACAAAGCCAAAACAGACAGGGTCCAAGAAGCTAATTCAAACACCCACATGTCTGCTTTGGAGCCTGAAGTCATGGCCACGTCCTAAATTCAAGACTTACTGCACACATATTATAGGTAAGGGATGAAAAGATGTTTTGGAACTCATCCTGATCAAGGGCTACCCTGAAGAGAGATCACCTTTATCCAACCCTTCCATAAAAAATTATTTCAGTCTGAAATTCCTCAACCTCCTGAAGTCCTTACTAGTCCATATTCTCAGGCTGTGCTCTTCAACTTAATCTTATTTACTCCACTTTCAATTTCTTTTTTCTTATGTCAAGGGTGCACGGTGAGCAAAAGGTCCCCCTTTCTCTGTGTAGCTTCCCTTTATAGATCTGATGCTTGTGGACCATGGTCCCTAACACTTCCAGTCTATCCTTGAGGCTACATTCAGCAAACTTCTGATCAGCCTCCTTGCTCCCTTTGTAACCTCACCTCTGGGACACAGCTTTCTCCTCATAGCACTCAACAGAGAGATGAATGTTCTTTGTCATCTCAGATGCACGACATCTTCCTCATCCTCAATATATTTGCTTTTTCCTCCCAAAGTATGCTCAGCTTCCCATCTGCTGAAGTCCTTTCAGATTCTTTCCTCTAAAAAACACATTCCCTGGCTTGTGTTTGCCAAGACATTCAATTCCACCCACGGTCAGAGCTTGGCATTTGGTCTCACTGAGTGAGACTCTTTCTACTTCAAGCCATTCCTACCATTTGTAAAGAGAATTCTGAATTCTAATCTCACCCAGATATCTGCCTGCAGATTTCCCCAGTTTGGTGTCGTTTGCCAAGTTAGTAAGTTTAATATCCATTTCACTATCCAAATCCTTAATGCAAATGTTTAAAGCATCCTGGAAAGAACTTGGTAGATCCTTCCAGGCTGATAGTGAGTAGTTATTTTTCTAACTTTCTTTGAATCCACGTGAAAGTGGTTGCCTCTAAATGGGTTACTTACTGGAATATTTCTCAATATATACATTTTTAAACCTCTCTTAAATTTTGGGATATAGGTTGACTAAAAATTGGCTTAGCTGAGTTAATGGGCATCTGGCACATCTTTTCCCAGAAGAAATGGAAGAATAAGAGAATACAAGGAGAAAGAAAATCAGCATCATATTCAGTACAGTACTACCTTACGCTTTTGTTTCACATCCAGCACAGATGAAATCCATGTGTCTCAGATCTACGGTTTCAAGTTATGGCAGAGATAGCCTGCCCTTTGATGCTATGAAACTTCATGTTTCTCTGCAGAAGGGATTCCATTCCTTCCACTCAATCATCCCTACCATCACCTTTCACTCATTCCTAGTGGAAACAGAGAAAAGAAGCAACACTAACCACCACTCATGGTTCTTAAACAGGGAGCCACAGCCTCACCACCAGCTGTCTCTGTGGCTGTGGGTCTCGCAAGCAAAGAGCAACAAAGCCTCTACCAGAGTGCTCCAGCCCTTCCTCCTCCTGCCTGGAGGTGAATGCTTTGCAGTGGGCATGGCCTCACCTTCTTCCACTGGGAAGAGCAAGTTGGCTACCTACCCATCCAAAAACCTTGATATGAAGTAGGGAAACATTTGTCTCCTGAAGGAAATGCTTCAGACAACACTCTTCTCTGCTGCATAAGAAACATATGTTTCTATTGAGGATTACACCACAATTTTCTCCAGTTACCTTACTTTGGGAATTGATGCATCAAATGTGAAAAACTTTCCCAACAGAGACTTTGGAAACTGTACAGTTTTTCTTCTTGTTCCATTAAGGTTTCATTTTAACGCTGTGCAATTTTTCAGCTGCCAAAGGTGGTGTTAAGACAAAAACAAAACCAAACAAACAACGTTCTGCATTTAACTCGCCTGTGTCAACACAAAGGATTCATCAGCCACGATCTTGTTACTCAGACTAATTGCACGGTATCAAACAGCACTCTTGGCAGCAAACACAAGCTTAACATTTGGGTTTGGGTTTCTGTCTTTCAAAGCTTGCTTAAAATATATTAATTTACGATTTTGTTTTTTCTTAAGCAATACAAACTACTTACTCCATTGTCTATGATGTGCACTTCTTTAATTAAGCACAGTATTCTCCAGTTCCCTGATGACCCTCTTACAACAGGCAGCTCCAAATCTCAACTTCCCCAAAGCTTAGGGATGCCTCAATGTGAGCAGTGGAAGCTTAGTTCTCTGACTGAAAGTTATTAGAGGTAATCTATTTTGATTTTCCAGCGTATTTTTCCTCTGCTGCATCTCCACTTCATCTGGAAGCAACTCCTGTTTCCTTTCTAATTGATGAGGTGAACTGCTATGAATGAGCTTATGATTTCTCCTCTTTGCTTGAGTGGCAGAAAAGTAAATGGAAAAATTGTCTCTGAAGTTTAAATGAAAGATTTGGCTTTTGCAATGAGATTTTGCTTTTGCTGGCGCTCACTGGATTTCTCTTGAATGTTTAATGCCAAGGAAATAAACCATGAATGACTGGGGAAAGAGAATTTCTGTTATCAGATAAATCATCAATAAGGCAAGTTCTCTGATTGTTTCTTCCTCAGCAGGGTTTGGATTTTCTCTTCTTTTCAATTCCAGTTTCCTGACAAGAAGTGCCTTTGAGCTTGAATACCCAGACCTGAACTGAGAGAAGCATTTCAAAGACTTCTCCCCTTCTTTAAGATCTCTGTCTTTCTACAGTGGTTGGAGTGCTCCCTCCAGTTTCCAAGTACTTACAGTCCATTGAGAGTGGTCTCTGGTAGGTTAGAAATGCTACTCCAGGAACACAGAGAAATTATCTTAACTTTTAAACATGGCATGTGCAGAAGTAAATGTTTAAACTTGAAACTCTGCTTTAATCCTTTTGGGTTCTGTGTTTGTTTGTTTGTTTGATTTCATTTATTTATGTATTTATTGCAAAGTGTTTGGTACGTTCCTGTTCATTTCATGTTTTTACGTTTGAAAGGAAGTGGAGAACTTCCAGTACAGTAAATTCAGCAGAATCAAAGCAGGAATCTTCCCTGTCTGATCAGAGCAAGAAAAAGAAGGAGAAAAAAACAACAACCCAACTCTCTAATGTGCTGAGAATTGATGAATTTGTGACAATTTAAACCGTGTGGTATTCAGGAATACCAAAATATTAATAATGAATATAAGACCTGACATCTCAAGTCAAGAGATATGGAAGTGCTGCGTAACCTATCAGTATTTTTCAATCTGTATTTTTCACTGATATGCATTGCTCCTTCACAGGCCACAGAGATAAATCAGGTCACATCAGCCTGGTGCTGCTTTAGCCCTGTATAACTTTTGCACTTTTCGGATGTAACTCCAGGCTTTAGAAAGCAAGGTCATTGAGTCCAACTACTTCCCCCACTGGAAGCACAGGAAAAATGCAATGTCCTTGCAAAGCACGTTCAGGTTCTCCTTTAGGACGTTCCAAATCAACATTCAAATTCAGTTTTGCCACTACAAGGACTTCTGCTCAGGAAGCTGAAGGCAGTAAGCACACACATGTATTGAAACGTTCTCAGCCCTTTTTCACTATAGTGGAATTTTTGATGCCAGCTTCCTTTGTAACACAGAGGAGTTCGATAAACACACACACAAAAAAAAATGGGTCACAAAGAAACTGGGTTGCAAAGATAACTGCATTTAAGGCTCTGAAGCCTCTGGGGAGATACAGAAAGAGGAGAAACCATTCTTCTCTGTGATTTCACTCTTTTTTTTTGTCTTTTTCTTTTTCTTTTTCAATCCCAGAAAGACTGAGCTGCTAGATGTTGCAGCCGAGGGTTATTGTGAACTACAGCATGCGTTACAGATACAAACTAAAGCTCATTATAAATGGCACAGGAATACTGTGAGTAATAGAAATATCCTGGTTGAATTCCAGGGTATTTGGACCAGGTGTTACGAAAGAAATCCCAGCCTCAGCGTCGTCAGTGGCAAAACACCTTTCAACATTATAGAATCCATGAACTCACCCAATATGTGTTATTTTTTCACTTTCCTTCACTCGGCCTGCTTCATTTATCACTTTATTTATTCTATTGGATTTATTGTCCTCTGACCCTTTGCTGTACTTGGAGTCACAGTTGCTCCTAAACAGTATCCAAGCTCAATAATGGTCAAGACTGAGGTGAACTTTTGAACTCACAGGGGTCGAACAGGTTCAAAATTAAACAGGAACAAAAAAAAACAACCCACCAAACAACAGTTCAAGTTATTATCTTCCTGCATTCCCCTTCTGATTTTATTCCCTAGGCAATTAAATGCACAGATTTAACCACGTGCAAAAACATTTACCAGCTCAAGCCTGGTCCCGTACTCTGTAAGCATGAATGCAATTGGAATTGGCATCAAGTTTGCTATTTGATTTTGATATTAGAAAACAAAACATGAAGAACAAAAGGCCTGGCCAAACTCGAGTGTTTTAGACCTTGGAAACAAATGCAGGTGGCTACTGTACAGCCACAAAGTACTGATCTACTATTGTAGAATGAGCACAGCTCTGCCAGAGAGGTGAGTCCCCACGTTGGCTTATCTCTTTGACAGCAAACTGCAGAGGCAGATTGGAAGAGGAGACTGAGTAAGGAGATGCCACAGGGTAAAGAAGTCCGGTGCTTGCAAAGTCTTTGCGAGTTCCAAGGACATCTCATTGGCCAAACCCCTGTGCCACTCAAGATGAGTCCAAGATTCTCATAGACAAATTCTATGGAGGATTTTTGGTGCTCTGTTATTAATATTAGTTCAAGTCCAGTTAATTCCAGACTGAACCCTGAGTGGTGCTGTTTCTTCTCCTGGTGGCAGATGACAGATGATGATTGAAGGGCACAGAGTTGTGCCAGGGAAGGTTCAGGCTGGACATGAGGAACAATTTGTTTCCCATGAGGGTGGTCAAACACCAGAACAAGAATCCTATCAAGGTGCTTGAGGTACCTGCCAGTGCTCAAGAGACAATGTCCTCAATAATAATCTTTACTTTTGATTAGCCCTGAAGGGGACAGTCAGTTGGACTCAATGATCTTTGAAGGTCCCTTCCAACTGAACTGTGCTGTTTAACGGCACTCCCTCTACTTGTTAATCTCCTAACTTGTGCTGCCTGCAGGAGGTAAGCTAAGCAGATTGCCTGAGAAGAAGCAGGGCATTTCTTCTTTCAGATGAAACAGTCTCCATCCTTGA
The DNA here is from genome assembly GCF_039878825.1 of Excalfactoria chinensis. Lineage (NCBI taxonomy): Eukaryota > Metazoa > Chordata > Aves > Galliformes > Phasianidae > Excalfactoria > Excalfactoria chinensis. Next base: position 98,624,942 of record NC_092827.1, read on the forward strand.
AAACCTGATAACACTTCATATTACGGATATCAGAAATACCCTTCCATTATCCACCAGCACCTCAGATCTTTGTCAATCTTGATTTACCATCTCTCTCATCTCCCTGACATTTACAATGATGCTCAGCAATGAATTTGGCCCAGCTTCTCTCCAATCCTCATAATGAACATCAATTTTTAAGCTCACCTTGTTGGCTGACAGTGACACCAGTATCACTCCAACTTTTGTCACTGACTTCATCAGTTAAAATATACAGCCTGAAAAGAGTCCTTTTGCTTAAAAGGGGAAAAAAAAATGGAATTTCAGTGGTCCTGATAGTGTAAAGAAACAACACAGCATTACCAGCTGGATAATGATAATGATTATGATGAATTTAAAAGATGGTCCTGCAGGTAAACCAAGACAGTGAAGCTGCAGATTTGAAGCCTCGCGTGTCCTCACCCAAAGTGCAAATTTTGCTGTCATCTATAAATCAAGCAGTTTATGAGGCTGCAATATTTACACTCCAATTAAAAAATCATAAAGCCAGACCCCTTCAGTTTGTAAAAAGAAGGAGCCAGGATCTGCTACTGAAACGTGGTGTTAATCAGTAACTCCTAATGATCTGCTCCACAGCCTTAGAGGTTACACGCCTATTCAGTCCAACGTAACAAATAAGATAATGAGAGAAAGTGGGAGAAATAAAGGGAACAAGTTACAGCAAACACAGGGCTTTGCTACTACCAGGACCTGACCTCTCCAATACACGTCACAGTTTGTTTTCTCATAAGGCAACAGACTTATAACGTAAAGCTTCGATAACACGCTAAATACAGAATGATCCTGAGATTGTTTTCTGCAGTGTAACCCTGCAGAAGCCAAATATAGCCCCAGAGAAACACCTGCTTTTACCTTTATGTGGTCAGAGCTCCAGTTCCCTCCGCATTAATGAAAAATGAGCCTTAAGAGCTGCTGTTTCCACATGAGTTTCTCTCAATTCATTAGGGAAACAGCTAATTTCTGAATCTGCCATTTTCTGCTTATGCAGCCAAAAAAGGGCTCACTAGCAAAGGGTGGAGAAATCCAAGTGCCGTACAACGCCAAAAATGCCAATTACAACACAACACATCAGCTACAATTAGAGCTTCTAAATCCACGCTTACAGCAGCATTTCCCATGCAAAACTCCCCCCAAAAAAGCACACTCCTCACTTCATGCTCAGCCAGTCCCTCTCCCAGCTGCTCAAGGCTGCAGTCCCATACAGGACTTCACCCTCTCCAAAAGCAGGAGCAGGGAGGTACCAGCTCTGACCCACAGCCCATGAGGACAGGCTGGGGGCCAAGTACCTGCACAGCACTGTCACACAAACCTCAGCTCGCACCACAGCATCGCCCATCTCCATGCCCGTGGCTTTGGAGCTCTCACCAGCTTGGGGTGGAAAAGACAGAAGGCAGAGATTTACCTCCCCACTACTGGCTGAAATAAAAAAAGCAATGTCTGCAATCTATCGCTCGCACCAAGATTTTAATTCTTTTCTTTCCTTCTCTTCCCCCCCCCCCCCCCCTCCTGCTGACTTTAGGTTGACCACGAGTACAAAACTGCAGGTGAAAAATTGCAGACTTTATTTTCCAAAACCCTAATTCTTATTCTTCTCCTCCAGCCCTTTGACTGTCTGAAAAGAATCAAGGGATAGTTGTTTTAGGTGAATATGAGGTGGCTTACTTCTGTCACCAGTTATATGATGCTATCCAGAATGTATCATTAAAAAGACTCGAGTAAATTACAGTTTTGACTCAGTTATTCCCAGCTCATATATTTTTGTCAGCATTTCAGGCCGATAAGAA